>NC_061116.1:62127299-62322858 GCF_002878395.1 Capsicum annuum | reverse complement strand
ACAACCCATTTACACCACTTTTATCTACCTCTATCTTTTTTTTGCCCCATATTATTAAGCCTATTCACATACATTATGGTGGGAGTATTTTTTATTCATTCATGATTTAATTTTACCCATTGTCATACCCACTTTATGTTACACACCCCTATGGCAACCACCCTCATCTTAAGTTATTTGCCTTAGTTGAGGTGCGTAATTTCCAAGGAGGACTAAGGCAAAAATAGGTTCATTGTAACACAAATGATCTAAAAATGGAAATTTTTTTAGTACAAGTTTCTCTAGCTCCCAACTACAATGCATCAATTGTACACACCAATAACTATTACTTTGGGGCTTCACTTTCACCTTTCTCTTGCTTGAATTCAAACTCCTTAACTCAATTAATTTTACATTAAAGCGCTTAGGAGCTTTGGATCAAATTAAAGTCCATCAAAGAAGGGATACATGCTACATATAAGGCTGGCAAAGAAAATAAACTAAAGGCTCAATGGTGTTAACTTGGATTATGCACAAGGGTAGGTCAGAAAAAAGGGTATAAACATGGCTATCAAAGAAATGCCTATATCATCTCCTAGACCCACACACTTTATTTCTCTTTGCACACACCCCAGACAAGTTCTAGATATCACATACACCAAGGAATATACAACAACCTTACATACACATGGCACATGCTCGACTTAAGAAGGATCATTATAGCCTCTCAACCAAACAATCACATGAACTCAACATTATGCCAACAAGTACAAGAGTCATAATCATGAGCCTAGGAGTTTCAAAAGTAGTAATTCACACAATCAACATACTTTTTACAACCAAAATACTTGCATTATGCAGTCAAATATAGTGCCAAAAAGAACATCCCACTTATTCCTAGCACAATTTTTTTTAAATTACTCCTACAAATGGGAATTTCCCCACCCCACACTTAAAAATCTACTTTGTACCCAAAGTATACTTAAAAGTAGAGATACAAATACTCCCTGAGGCCACTAGGATGAGCTAGTAGTATCTTTATACATTAAGAGGGTCCTAGGACCCCACACTTAGTCTTTGCCATGCTCCTTAGCTTAGGTTTTCCGGTATTCAGACTTCCCATCAACCTGTGACTCAACAAAAACAAAAACTAGTGAATTAAAAGCTAAAATACTAAAAATAAAACATACCTTAACTTGGGTTGCCTCCAAAGCAGCACCTAATTTAGTGTCGCGGCACGACCCAATCATTTTTCTTTATTCTCGGAGGCCATCTTCTTATTCGTTTCTTATCTCTTGAGTGTGAACTCTCGAGGTTAACAACTCTCTCAACAATAGCTTTTTCAGGCTCATCAATCTGCATCATTTTAGACTGGGGTGGTTGTCCCGTAGACCACTTAATGAGAATTTTAAGGAGGTCTTTGGTGGACTAAAATCCAACACCCCACACTTATCCCCTTCAATCACTATAATCATGCAAAATCTTTGTAGTAGGATAGTGTGTTGAGTGATTTATACACTTTTAAAACCGACTATTTATCATCCAGCCTCATTGTGAGTGTGTACTCTCTTAGATCTATCAATGCTCCTCCCATCGCCAAGAAAGGATGTTCCAAGATGATTGGCACTATCTCATCTGCACGAAAATCTAACATAATAAAATCATCAGGAATAATAAACCTATTAACCTTGATGAGAACATCCTCTATAATTCCTTCAAGATGGGCTAGGGTCCCGTCTACCAATTGTAGTATCACTAAGCTCGATATCGACTTCCCTAAGCCCAAGGTGTTAAACAAGGAGAGAAGCATCAAGTTGATACTTGACCCAATTCACTAAGTGTGTAGACCACCTCACTGTTGCCAATTTGAATAGGGAGCGTGAAACTCCCAGGATCCTTGAGCTGTTTGGGAATCTTCTGCATCGCCAGAGAACTACACTACTCAGTGAGTGCTACTATAACTCCACGAGACTACCCTTAGATATCACATGGTACTTAGGACCACAAGTGATCCGAAGCTAACCCATGTACTAGCATGATGCTTGAGATACTAATTTAAAATACATAAAACTTAAAGTAATAGCAGAAGAAATATCTTTAGCTGAATATGTTCTACATAAATTATTTTAAAATAATTACAACTCTGGTTATACAAAACAAAAGTGGAATCAAATACATCAGCTTTACTGGCTGTCTATGAAGCCTCTACTAATATTGACTATAAGTAGCTGGGACATGACCCCCGACTATCCCTAATCGATACGACTAAATAAAGAAAATAAGATGCTACTCAAACTATGATTGACTCAAGCCCTCGAATTAAAAGGACTCATCACCTGCTGACTGGAAGCTGCACACTGCCTGATTATGATGTATGGCTACAACTGGTACCTACATTATGAGACAATGTAGCACATAGACATATATGTAGATCAGTACTTCTAGAATATACTAAATATGTGGGGGTGAATGCATAAGTAAAACAATAACCGAGTATTCATATGAACTTTCAAATAATGCATACTAAGTGTAAATGACTCGCCTTGAGCTTGAATAAAACAAAGACTGCAAAATCATAAAAATGAGTAATGAAGAATAAAGATAAACTTTGTGAGCCATAACACTTAGTTTCTAAAAGCTTTACTTTTTATACTTTCTTAGGGAGTTTCTTCTAACCGACATAAACCATGTGAGCTATCATGGAGTCTAACGTCTTACCCACGTTAGGGAGAGATGTTCTACCCCATTAGAATAGAACCTTAACTTGAGTGACACTATAATTAACCCATATTGGGACTTAAACCTATGATGGCACTTAGTTCTGGGGTATGCAACCTCGGACTCATACCCAACATGGTGCTAAATACAACTCCCATGTTACTTATATGCTAATACTTTAGAAAATCCACCTTAAAATAGCATAAGGATTTATAGCCTTTCGTTAAATCATAATTAGGATGAACAAATGTGGATTCCATATCTTATCTTAAGATCAAAAGATCAATCTTTGTTTTAAATCTTGGCATATACTTATCAAAGGATCTTAAGATCATCATCTTCTTGAAATCTCAAAACTTGTACTTAGGGCTCATAATATATATTCTTAAATGATTAGGAATTCGTAACAAAACTTCATGCTCAATAATCTTCTTGATATACTTCAATAATTTTAGTCAAGATAATGAAATCAAAATCATAATATGAATCTTATAAATCAAAACATAAGCATATGTAATCTTGACGCACTTAAAGACTTGAATCTCATGCTTTCTTTCATATAACTTCTAACACAATATCATGCTTGAAATTAATTGAAAATCTTTAATCAATGTCTCAAATTATACTTATGGTATTCAAATAATAAAAGAGAATTCTTCAAGTCAAGACATAAATAAATGAGAACAATTATGTACTTTAATGCTTCAATCTCTTTATAAATCCGTAAACTCAAAACAAGATAATTTGGGTATGAATCCTAATTGCAATTTATGTAAATTCAACTTTAAAACTAGTTTTGGGCACAAGGATGAAAGGGTATCCTTGCTCATGAACCCCACATACATTAAGTTTCTTGACTTGTGAAGAAATCTTGGAGCTTGGGACTTGAATGATGAACTTGTCAAAGAAACCCTATTCTTGATATTTCTTGAAGATTTCTTGAACTTGAAAGCTTGAACTCTTGGATTCTTGAAGAAATCTTGAATTCTAAACTTAAATCCTTGTGTTATTGAGATAAGAATCTTGAATTATTGTTCTTGGGAAATGGAGGGTTTTTACATGAGTTTATTTGAAGAAGATGGACAAATAATGCCCGTTTGGGTGCTTTAATTTGTGCCTTGGACGTTTAGGGCTAAGGAAAAAGGACTAAAGTGACCCTTGACCCTTAAGTAGCTGAAACAAAGGGGGAATAAACTCTATGTCGCATCCTATATCACATTGAAAGAGCAATACATCATTCCCCAAATCGCGTTGAGAGACCAGCACGCCACGGCTAAATCGCGAACCCTTACTTTCTCTCACAAAAATGGCCATAACATTTTGCTCGGGTATCAGATTAAGTCAAAATTGGTATCGTTGGAAATCAGACTCAATTATCTATAATTTTGTGTGTCTTTAGATGAAAAATTCCATGTATATTAAAAGTTATACACATTTAAAGTCGACCCTTGTAGAATCGAATACCAAAACTTGGCCGAATCAAGGACTTTTAGCTCAACTTTGGTATAAGTGATTTCTACAAATATTTTTCACCTCCTAAGCACTTCACACACTAGGATTAAGATCATGAAACACATATTCATATAAAAATCATGGGATTAGAGCTTACACACGTAGGAACGATGGTTCAAAGTCTAGCCTAAAAATTTGGGGTGTTATAGCTACTGTCTCGCATACTACAACTTAAATTTGTTAGTGAGCACATCCTTTAAGTACTAAGCGTACTTAGGCAATCCCTGTAAAACATCTAAAAGAGGAAAATTAATGTGAATCTCTTTGAACTTCTTGAAGAATGCACCCTTTTTTGCTTTTCTAAGCCTCTGCGGGAAAGGTGGTGGTGGTCTCTCCTTCACTTGTTCAACAACTTTTTCTTTTGAGTACTCATACTTCCATTAATTTTTAGTAAATTTGTCATCTACTTGTTGAGGAACCAACTCTGCATCTACCTCCTTAGTTGTCTTTGGAGGTTCTTCATTCAACTCTTTACCATTCCTCAAAGTGATTGCCATTACTTGTTTAGGAGATTCAGTATTACTTAGAAAACCACCTTGAGGCATGGTATTTCGTACTTCTCCTATCTGACTAATCTGTATCCCAAGTTCTATGTAACCATCTACAGGCTCTTCATATCTGCTGCCAATTGTGCTTGAACAACTATAATTTGCTCTCCATAATGCTAGTTTGAGTCGTGGCATGATTCCCGTGAACCTTTTGCTATTGAAACTGCTATTATTGGTTTTTCAATACACAAATTGGTGGCTGAATCTACCACTTTTGGTTGTAGTTGTTCCCATAATTTGGCCTTTGAACATTTCCCATAAGCATCACTAACTCAGGATTTGCACCACACGTAGTTTCATAATAATCACTGTTTCCACAAAACTCACACTAAGTATTTGTCTAATGAATTGTATTAGTTGTTGCTACAGGTTGTGAAACCCCCAATTTCATATTGCTGAGTTGAGTAGTTAACTGATTCTGTAGTGCAGCAATCTGATTTAAAATAGTAGTAAACTGGTCCACCTTCAACACACCTGCAACCTTCTTTGAAGCACTTCTTGAGTCACCATGCCACTCAAGATTCCCTTGTGCAATTCAGTTCAACAAGGTGTATATCTCACCATACGTTAATTCTAATACTTGACCACCTGTAGCTGAATCTAGCAAAATTTTCGTGTTGTGATCAAGTGCCTCAACAAAAGTGTGAGCTAGTACCTCATTGGTCTGCTGATGATGTGGAAAATCCCAATGAAGATCTTTGAACCTCTCCCATGAATGATATAAATTCTCATCTAGCTATTGTTTAAAGCTCACAATCTCACTACACAATCTCACAGTCTTGCCAGAAGAAAAAAAATCGGATAAGGAATTTTTGGGATTAGTCAGCCTAGGTTGTGATTGAACTTGCTGGCTCAGTGTTTAACCACTTCTTCGCTTCCTCCAATAGTGAAAAGGGGAAACTGTAAGCCTAACATAGTCAGTTGACACACCCGTAGGGATGAATGAGTCATTGATCTCTAAGAAGTTCCATAGTTGGACTTGTGGATCTTCATATGAAAGCCCCATAAACTGTCCACTGCTGATCAAAAGTTGTACCATGTTCTGTTTCAGCTCAAAGTTACCTCCAGCATCCAGTTTTTTAAAAGGGGGGGTTAAATTCGTCGGAAGTGGGATTGCCACTTCGCGAACTATCATGCAGGCTAGTGAATCTTCAGCCATGAGAGCAGGATTTTCTTGTTCCTCTTGAATATGAGAGATATGATGGAGAAGGTTTGCTTCTCTCCATAATTGGTAAAAGTGTTGCTCAAGTTCGGGGCTTGGTTTAACCTATTCTCTATCCCTTTCCATCTTACTAGTCTGTCAACCAGTTTCCTATAAATTTAATACCAAGATTAAGTGTAAAGCACCAAAGAAATCTAAGAAGTAAAACTAAAACTAAAATAGTTGACAATTTACAAGTCCCCGACAACGACGCTAAAAACTTATTGCACCCAAGCCACACGCAAGTGTACGTGGTCTCACCAAGTAGTAAAGTGGGCCTTTAGAAGCCAAGTATCGATCCCTCATAGACTAGTGTAAAGAAACTATCCAACTTTAGTTTAACTATAGAGATTAAAGTAGTGTAAAAGTAACCAAAAGAGTGTTTGTGTTGTAAATTGAAAATAAGTAAACACTGCGAAAAAAGTAAGAGCTTGGATAATCAATAAAGGAAGATGCGGGATTAAAGAACTACGAACAATCATACTAAGATATTGAACTTCATTGGTTAGATTACTTATCTTAGCTGCTGATTCACGGGGTTGATATTATGATCATGGTATTTCGAGCCTCTAATCACCTGTCTGACTTAGCCCTATAACTACATCACTAAGTGCGGATGTGAAAACTAAGCTAAACATATTTATATTTCATCCTGTAGTGAACTGAATAAGGCTTCTAGGTATATCTCTATCCTAGACGTTAATTTGAATTCCTTATTTTATAAAAGAATAAGAACCTTACTCTATTTACCCCCATATTCTATCCTCTTATTCCCCTTCTCGAGGATAATGGATGTATTATAAGGGTCAAAAATCCTTAAAATAGTTATAAAAAGGATAAATAAACAACCAAATATAATAAGAAATCAAAACCAAACCAATTCAAAGCATTAGTAATCATGTTCTTGGCCTTAACCCCGAAAAGGAGGCGTTTAGCCACTCATGGACATAATCGTAATCACCATGAATGAATACATATTAAAATCCATAAAAAAACTAAATTAAAGATATAAAAACCCTAATTGAAGTATTTTCCAGCCCCTCTCCAACCTTCAAAGTCGCTCCAAGGTATTTTTCAATGTGTTCAAGTGTCCTATTTATAGGAGGACGATTTTGGCCATTGGGAATAAGGTGTACACCACCCCTTCCATTCCCAAGGAATGAGGATCATGCCATGGTGGTCAGTCCCTAGGAATGGGGGTATCTCCATGGAGTTCAGTCCCTGTGAATGGGGGTCGCTCCACGGGCCTATCGCGAGGACACACTCGAAAGTCCAATTCGACTCTAAACTTGTTTTGTGCACTTGTCCTTCCATCCTAAGCCTTGTGGTGGTGTTTCCGCTTGATTTACAGCTTATATATCCTTCATTTATCATCTCAATAAATTCACCACGAATCCTATTGCATCAAATACCACGTATTAGAGCTCAAAACATCACAACATCAAAGACAACGACTAGAACCTTAAGCTAAGAATGCTAGTTTTGTCCTTTTGATCTTTCACTCCTTGTTTGACTCTAGGCTTGATTCACTTAAAATTTGAACACTATAAACAAGTTGTTACACACATAATTACCCAATAATAACCTTATGAACTAATTATACACATTATAATCCATCGAGATCAACTAGAACAACACCTAGCTCAAGCTAGTAATACTAGTTTTCTCGTTTGAACTCTAAGTGACCCAAGTAAATACAAACTTGTTTGAAAGACACTTTAAACATTTTAATCAAATACTTAAACTCTTCGATGCTCAAATATATCATTATTAACACAAGTTATCATCGAAACAAGGCTAAATAAGCTAGAACAACAACACTAAGGTGGATAACTTCACCTCAGATCAATCAGCAACCTCCCTAACTGTCCGAAGAATCTCAAAATGTCCAATATACTCGGGGCTAAGCTTACCCCTCTTCCCAATCCTCATCATACCTGTCATAGGTGACATACGAAGAAAGAATCTATCACCAATCCCAAACTTTATGGCATAAAGCCTATGATCTGCATAAATTTTTTGCCTACTCTAGGCTACCCAAAGTCTATCCTGAATCACCCAAACTCTTTCCAAAGACTCACCAAGCAAGTCAGTACCACAGGGTCTAACTTTTGAAATCCCAAACCAAACAATAAGATATCGAGAACTCCTCTAATACTATCCCTTAAAAGGGGCCATCTCGGTATTTGAATGGTAGCTATTATTATAAACAAACTTCACCAAGGCGAAATGTTACTCCCACTGACCCATAAAATCCACAACATATGAACGAAGTATATCCTCAAAAACCTGGATAGTACACTCCACCTGACCATCAATCTGGGGGTGGAAAGTTATGCTACGGTCAACCCGAGTACCCAACTCCTCCTGAAAATACCTTCAGAAGCTAGAATTAAATACTGAGCCTCTATCTTAAATAATAGACACGGTACCCCATAAAGATGAATGATCTCACAAACATAGATACAGGTCAACCTCTCAATACTGAAGGAAAATTTAATAAGAATGAAATGGGATGATTTGGTCAACTGATCCACAATAATCCATATACAGTCAGAACCATGATAAGTACAAGACAAACCAACCACAAAGTCCATAGTTATCTGCTCTCATTTCCACTCAAGAATGGGTGATCTATAAAGAAAAACACTCAGTCTCTGATGCTCGACCTTTACATTTTGACAACATAAGCAACAAGCTAATTATCTACTACATCCTTCTTCATACCAAGTCATCAGTAAATCTACTTCAAATCATGATACATCTTGGTCACACCTAGATGGATAGAATATCTAGAGCAATGAGCCTCCTCTAAAATCAATCTCACCCAATCTTTAGCTCTCAACACACAAACTCGGCCACCAATCCTCAATACTCTATTAGAATTAAGACAGGCTTTCTTAGCTCCGCCAGTCAACAACTTATACCAATCACCCTCAAACTATCACCATCAAACTAGTGAGTATGAATTTACTCCATGAAGAATAATCTAGCGTCAACAAAGGCTAAGACACACCTGGGTGTCAAAATATCAAGCCTAACTAAATAGTTACCTAAAGACAATACCTCTAAGGATAAAGGCCACCCATGGGTCAAGAGATGAGCTAAACTCCCCAAACTAGTCAACTTTTGACTCAAGGCATACACAACCACATTAGACTTGCTCGAATGGTACAATAGTGATGTCATAATCCATAAGAAACTCAAGCCAACTCCACTGCCTTATATTAAGATCTTGCTATCTGAAGAAGTAATGAAGACTACGATAGTCTGAGAAAATATCGCAAGGCACTTCTTACAAGTAATAATGCCAAAATTTCAACACAAACACTATGGCTACCAACTCCAAGTCATAGGTAGGGTAATTTCACTCATAAGGCTTCAACTGATGAGAGGCATAAACAATTAGCTTACCCTCTTGCATCAGTACTACACCCAAACCAACACCTGAAGCCTTACAAAATATGGTAAAATCTACAATCTCCTTGGTAAAGTCAATATAGGAGCCAAAGTCAACAACTCCTTGAGCTTTTGAAAGCTCTTCTCGCACATATTCGACTACTGAAAACCCACCTTTGTCTAAGTTAACATGGTCAAAGGAGTCACAATAGGTGATAACCTACCAAACCAATGAAACTCCCAATCTCAATAGGAGAAGTAGGTCTAGCCTATCATGAATCGTCGCTACCTTGGGTGGATCAACCATAATACCATCCTTAGTCACCACATAACCCAAGAACGAGATGGAATACAACTAAAACTCACACTTAGAAAACTTAGCATATAACTTCTCATCCCGCAACCTTTGAAGGACAATCCTCAAATGCTTCAAATGGTTGGCCTCACTATTGGAACAAACCAAGATATCATCTATAAATACAATTACAAAAAAGTTGAGATACAATCGAAATACTTAATTTATTAACTCCATAAACAATGCAGGGGCATTGGTAAATCCAAAACACATAACCAAGAACTCATAACGACCGTATCAAGTCTAAAAAGTTGTGTTAAAAAATTCCAAAGTTCTAAATTGATAGCACCCAAACCTCAAATCAATCTTGAAAAACACCGAAGCACCCTGAAGCTGGTCAAATAGATCATCAATGCGAGAAAAAGGATACTTGTTATTAACCATCATTTTATTCAACTGCCTATAATCAATATACATACGCATAGAATCATTCTTTTTCTTTACAAACAAGATAGGCGTACCCCAAGGAGATACACTAGGTCTAGTAAACCCCTTACCCAATAAATCCTACAACTACTTCTTTAACTCTATAGGGGCCATCATATAAGGAGGAATAGAAATGGGCTTAATGCCTAGCTCCAGATCAATAGCAAAATCAATATCATGATCCGGAGGCATACCAGGTAAATCTTTAGGAAGCACATTCATGAACTCAAGAACAACTCAAATAAAATCCATAAGAGGTGGTCAGGCAACATTAGTATTATGGGTATGAGCTGAATAAGATAGACATACTTTTTTTATTATATGACGAGCTTGCACAACAGATATAACACCCTTTAGACCTGAATAATACCCTTTAGACTTAAATTAAGTATATTATTTAGAGTTAAACCAGCATACCCAGCATAGCTAAGGTCACAGACTTGGCATAACAATCCAAAATAGCATGATAAGGAGCTAACTAATCCATACCTAGTATAACATCAAAGTCAACCATATCTAAGACAATCAAGTATACCCAAGTCTTACGACCCATAAAGGTAACCACATAATATTGGTACACCTGATCTACCACTAAAGAATATTTTATGAGGGTAGAAACATAAAATATGTAAACACCAACATCAAAACCAAAATTAAAATATGTAAACACATAGGAGAAAGTTGACCCAAGGATAAATAATACAGAAATAGATCTATAAAAAATCAAGATGGTACCTATAATAATAGAATCAAATGCCTATGCCTCATGCCTAGAAGGTATAGCATAATACAATCCACGTCTGTTCCCGAATTGAGTAACTTCTTGACCACTATCATAAGTACCTCTAACTCTACCTCGAGCACCTCTAGTTGCACCCCTATAACTCGGTGAACCATCTCTCACTGTCAATATGGGATAGGTCTAAAAACACATCAAGGATAATCCTTGGCCACATGGCCAAACTCATCACATGCAAAACTTCCTCTATGGATAGACTCAATTTGAGACAGTGTAACAAAATGAGAAGGACCACCCTAACCAGTTATTTGTAAACCCAAAGTTGTTGAACCTAAAGACCTATCACCTGATCCCTATAAAGCAGCCTAAACTAGCCTACCATGAGAACCTCTACTAGAAAAGTATCTACCTCGGGAGGCATGCCCAATAAAGTTACCATGATAATACACATTCGTAGTGCCTATCTGAGTAGCCTAGATAATTTAGTCGGTCATCTTGGCATACTCAATATTACTCTAAAAAGAAGCCCCTAAGACTACTATCTGAGTTGTAGTCAATTGATAAGTACCATCCAATCCCTTTACAAACTTCTAAATTTGCTCAGACTCGGTAGAGATACTAACAACTGAATACTTGGATAAAGTGTAAAAATGAGCTTTATATCTACAATTGTCATGGAGCCCAACTCCAAATTATCAAACTCATCATGTATCTGGTCCCTTAAAATATATAGTATAAACCTCTCCAAGAAACCCTCACAAAATTGAGTCCAAGTCATAGCAGGTGAACTCAAAGGTCTATAACTTGCATTCGACCTCCACCAATCCTCAGCCATATTAGTCAAATAATAGGTAGTATAAGCAATTCCATGAGGCTCAATAGATCCAAGATTATGTAACTCTTCTTGGAAATAAACAAAAAAATCATAGGCATCCTCACTAATAACACCTCTAAACTTGGGCAAACCCAAGTGAATAAACCTCTCAAACTTCTTCTGATCATCAGAAGACATAACTATAACTGAAGCAACTAGAGAAATAGTAAGTCTAGTAGGCTGAGAATCCATACATGGGTACTATAAATGAATGTCATACTTCTAAACTAAGAATACCAAGATTCGATACTAGTACGGAAGGTTGAAAATCACTCAAAGTTTTAGGGATATCATAAATAGATAACGGTATAGATGGCAAAACCACACTCAAGTTTGGAGGGATACCATAAGCAGATATCGGCACTAACGGTGGTACCATGTTCACACAAAGGAAAACCACCCAAAAGAGTCAATAACCGAATCAACATACCTTCTAGAACTGGGGCAATAACTTAACCCAATGGGACCTGCTCTGGGTCTTCATCTCCTACATACTCAACGTCGGGCTCAGGAGAGGTCCACCTAGCATAACCTCTAACAGGTGCAACTTCTCATGCTCGTCCTTTCCCTCTAGGCCATCCATGACCCCTACCTCTCCCTCGAGTTTGGCCTCTATCCTCAGGTGCTGGCTCAACATCCCTAACCTCTCAAGATCTAGTTCGCACCATCCACTTAGAAAAGATTAGAAGATAACTTAAAACATAAGGTATGAATAACCCACATTATAGGAAATAAAAATATAGAAATTTTTCCTAAATACATCTTATAGCCTTCAAAGATAGACACCAACGTCTATGTATCAATCCAAGAGACTTTACTAGATATCCTACTCTTATACTTGTGAGACTGGTGAACCTGTCTACTATGATACCAATTTTTCATGATAAAAAATAGGTCATGATGACACCTATTGTGGATATCTTAATAAGTAAGCTAATCACCCAAATTGATATAAAAGAAAATAAAATTAATAATAATATGAACCCAAGTGAGTTCTAGAATAAAATCCAGACAATAATGGTATATATAGTATAAACAAAAGTTTGAATAAATAAATAAATCACCCAAAACCTGGTGTCATAATGCAAGAGCAGTCTAAGTACAAATCCAAAACTAAAAAGCAAAAAATCTATTTGATCTAAATAAAGACATAAGTAAGATAGAGTGGGATCTAGAAATCCACCCTAAGTGCTAGAATGGTTCAGTACCTTAGATCTCACCACTAATAATATGATCTCAACCTCCACATGTCGTACTCATACTAGGATCTGCAGAGAAAGGGTACAGTAGGGGTGAGTACGATCCTTTTATATTTAGTAGGTATCATAGGACTAAGCAAAGAAGAAAATAAAATAAATAAAATACACTATAAGCATATCACTTGTAACCAAAAAGTCTCAAATGATAGCTCACACCATCTCCACTAACAATTTTACCTTACACAAGTACAGAAAAATAAAAACAACAAAAGTATAAAAGAGAAATACATAAAATAAACACAGTCAAGAAAACTAAAGAAAATAGACAAGATGTGAATGTAAATGCAATGCAATACGAATGGGATAAATAATGAAAGCCATATATAACTTTCCACATACACCCATCAAGCTCACAGCTACCAAGTAGGACCCATGAGTTGGGTGAGGGTTTGCAACCCATATACTATACTTCATATCTCAATTTCAACTCTTCGACTGGTGTTCACAGAGAGGGTTTTCATAAAGGTGTTATTTTTTTGAAAAAATGGTATTTCTTTGTGGTACTAGTATCTCATGAATATAAATGTATTTAATGAGGATGTAATGATAAAAAATTAACTCAAATGATAATATCTAATCCATCTAATAATATATATACAAGTGAGCCCAGAAATCAACTCAGTATGTCCATATTTTATTATTATCAACTCTAATTAGGTACCAGTAGAATTAATATACATGTAAGACATTATTATTATTATTATTATTATTATTATTATTATTATCATATCAACCCCTAATTTAGGTATTTTATCATGATTAAAGCAACCAATGCTCAAATAAGACCTAAATTAGAAAAATAAGCCCATGCACAGGCATCATATCTAGAACAAAGGCATTTAGAAGCATATATAAGGCCAATGATGTCAAATAAAGCCTCTACATGGGAAACACACAATATTAGATATCATAGACCAACCATAATAGAATATAAGCCCCCACATAGGTACACAATAGTAAATATAATCTCGAAACCTAAATCCTATAGTTATTCATCCCAACTCATAGCATGCTTTATAAATGAATTAACTATCTAGTTAATTTGAAAAAAATTAAGCCATAACCTACCTCAAAATGACAAAATCCTGATCTAAAGTTCCTCAACAAAGAGGCTTCCCCTCACGAACAGTCTCAAAACAAATTACAATATTAAAAGGAGGATCTACTCGTTAAAGAAAGCTAATGATACCTATATTGCTCATACTAGGATCGGGGTCAAAGTGGGTTTAAAAATGAAAGGGCTAAAACCATATTTTTATTTCAAAAAAAATACACCAAGGTTATAAGAGTCTACAGGAGAAAACCCACACAAAACTAGATTAAAATCGAGGTCCAAGATAAAGAAAACCCTTTTTAAAAATTTACTGATAAAAACTCTAATTTTTCACTTTGAAATAGTGGTTTATAGGTGTTTATGAAGATAAAATCAATTGAAAATAGTGAGATTAAGAATTGAGAAGCTACCCACATGAAAATCAATGTTGAAACCCTCTAAAATCTTCTTTCCCAAAGCTTGGAGGTCTAAAAATATAGTAAAATTGCAAAAATGGACCCTATACATTGTGCAATAAATAGTACCTTGCGATTGTGGACCCTACCTTGCATTCATGAAGGTCTATAAAATTAGACCTTTATATTTGTGATAGCCTTGTAGTGTTCATGAAGTGGACTCGGCTCGATTCGGACCCTTAACCCTTCGCGATCGCGGTGCCCTTCTCGATGAGTAATTTCCTACTTCACGTTCGCGAAGGAGTATCTGGTTTGCACTAGATATCAACAGTTTGCTGATTTTTTCTAAGTTTTTGAATTCTCAAAATGGAACCTCAGGATTCATTCGGGGCCCAATAGGAATAAACCATATATAATACTAGGCTAATTCTGATGTTCCAGACTCAATGGTGATTTTGAATATTCGAGAAAAGGTTTTGATCAATAAATTAACCTTTAAGACCCTATTTCACTATTTTTCAAATAAAGGGTCCAAATGAGATATAAAAGTTCTAAAATTGAATCAATCCTATTACTAATCTAGATTCAACATTTTGGATTTGATGGCAAAGTCTGTTTTGCCATCCGACACTCAGAATAATAAATTTTGGCCAAAGTCAACTATATGGCTTCTCATCCTCTAAAAAACATAAACTTGAACAATTCATTCTCAATTGCATTGTGAATCATGCCAACCATCCTTGAACCTCAAATCAACATGTAACAACTTGGGAAGGGAAAATGGTCTAAACCCATAGAAATGGAAAATTCACAAATTCAGGTCATTACATCTTGGGAGCACTGAGGGTTGATAGGTGTATAAAGAAATTTATTAGATGGATTTTAATCATTAATCATCATCATATTACATTGCATCACTTGTATTACATGACATTTTCTTAGTATGATTTAATATTGTCGTTGAGTTCTTACTTTTTTAGTCTATTATAGTGATTGAATCTTGTTTGCGATATTGTGTATTGAGCATTCATTTTACTTTGTTATATCACAGTATTATACTTCTTAGTTGATTTGGGAGTTAAGGTATACATGAGACTTAAAGTTAGTTATGGATTGATTAGTGAGACATAGAGTGTCGCACCTAGAGGTTGTATGACAAACACATACTTGTAAACTCTCACTACTTTATCATAGATTATTGATTAAACGTGATAATTTAGCTTGATATACTGTGTTAGTGAGTCTTCCTTATAAATATTTTTCTATTCTTTTTTATCATAAAATGGCTAGTGTTAACTCACCTAGACTTATATGCCTACCCTGTTTATGGATAATATTATGACTGTTGTGATGGCTTGCCCTATTAGGATGAATTAGAGAATTTAATGACCATAGATCCATTTGGGGAAACCTTGGGTAGTTGGGATGGTATTTCTTGCCATCAATTTGGATCAGGGTCGATTATTAATGATGCTTGTTGAGTACAGTGGTTTTTGTACTCACCCTTACTTCTTTTTTTTTTTTTGTATTTTCTACACCCCATGTAAGTATTGAATCGAGTAGCAGTTTATAGATCATTTTTTTCTAGTATTGGTATTGCGGAGATTGAGGTAGTGGTTGATGGACTCAAGCTAACTAAAATCTCTTTTTATTTACCTTATGCTTATCCATATGTAAGATACTTTAGTTATTAAGGTCTTTTGCTATTCAGAGGCTTATACTAGTGATAACCAAATCTGGATGTATTTTACGAGACTTGTGTCTCTCCTTATATATTTGGGATTGTTCTATTCGTTCACTTTCTTTTATATTTTTCTTTATTTATGTTCTTTTATTAGATTTGGATTACTTCTTTAAGGGTTTGACAAGTTTCATCATGTGCATATTTTGGATTATGACAAATTGGTATCAGAGTCAGGTTTATTGGTCTTATTAGTACAAGCCAAGTTTAGTAGAGACTTGTGGATCAGTGTGGAGACGTTTGTTATCTATCTTCGAGAGGCTATATGGCTTTAGGAGAAATTTGTTTATTCATTCTAATTTGTATAACTCAAAAATCTCTTATTCACACTCTCTCTTAGATAGTGAGCATTCATTCTTCCATGGTTAGAGATATAGAGATAGTGCGTTCGGCTTGTGGTATAGGCAGAGATCGAGTTGGAATATCTAGTCCAGCTAGAGGTCAGGTTGGCATTACCTTTTTAGTTAGAGTTGCTAGTAGCTATACGTTTGTTTAGATAGAAGAATTGAGACTAGTATAGACGCCACCTATGACCATACCTATGCTTAAGGATTATTTGGTACAACTATTGGGTATCCTTGATAGGGTGGCTAGGCTCTAAATCATATTTGACTACTTCTATGGTTGGTGAGGTATTACTAGTGATCACTCCATATCTAGTTACCTTAACCTTTGTGTCCAAGAAGGGACAGAGTAGGTATGTAAAGTTCATGAGGACAGATCCTTCTTAGTTAGATGGAGATCATAGATTCGATGCTTATATGTTATTGCTTGGTTCTCGTGAGAGATTATAAAAGTTGGTCTTAGTGGATTCTAATGGAGTGGATATCATTGCCTTGCAGTTCTTTGGTCATGTTACACAATGGTAGAGAACTTCGATAGAGGGTAGACCAGTTAGATCACCTCTTCTCTCATGGGATTAGTTTTCTTGAAGGTTTCTAGAGGAGTTTGTGTAGAGACATGAGAGGCATGTGGATTAGAGGCCAGTAGATTTGATGATGATAGCGATATCTTTGGTAGAGGATAGGATTCTCTTGGTTATGCTTGGAAAGGGTTAGATCATGGTGGTCCTTCAGGCTCTTCCGACCTATCCCAGAAAGATCCTGCTTTTTTGGGTTGCTTCTTATATGGAGATCTTGGACACTATAGAAGAAATTGCCCACAGGTTAGATAGAGAGATGCTATACCAATTGCTCCAGGAGATGATAGATCTCAATGTCATGATCCACAGGATGGACTCGAGGCAAGAGTTTATCGTACAGTATCCAAAGTTATGGTTTTGGTACTCCTTTGGTTTGTTACCCCCTTAGGATCATTCGACCTCGAATGATGGGACAAGGAATACGTTAGCATAATTTAACACAGGAACACTCCCACACTTACCATTAACAAGACAGAAAATAAAGACATCAAGGAGTCATAATTTCCTTTAATAAAGATACAAAGATGTTAGGGAAAACACATTCCTTATGCACGATTATCCGGAGCGGGGAACAAGAACGAATATTTGGATTTTATGTCCTCTCCAGCTTCCCACATGGCTCCTTCCTCCCAAGAAATACGTCTAATAAAACTTAAATATAACCACACTCTCCACTAAGATTTCAACTATGAATACAACACTCCACTATTTCAATCTCCTAACTCCCCCGCGAAACACATAACTATAAGACCTGAGCATTCTTGCATATTTCTACCATGTTAAAACCTAACTCGGAGTTAAAGGATCTAGCGTAAGCCATGGGACCCTATACTTTATACCCCTCCAATAATATGACTCTTATTCATTACAATAGTCAAGCAACCTCAAGTCTTAAATCAAAGAGTACTAACCACGTAACACCACGGTTTATATATCCACTAATCATACCATTTATGCCCATCTTCCTATACCCCTTTCATGGTTGTCCTAACTTAATTACTATCGCAAAGGTTCCGCCAATCTCCCCTTATTAACTACTTCACATAACAAGAGTTCATCTTACTCTACCACCTGTATATATGGCATTATCTCGAGTAGTCACCCCCAAGATTTTTTGCATCAGAGAATATCCATCCCCTATTTCTATAGCATTACTACACTTCCATGGCCACTACCATACTACCAAAAAGGATGGTCACTGCGAAACTAAAGTATAAGTATCCTATTAGTCGGGTTACTCAAGGTGAGAACCTTAAAATAAGACACAATATAATAGGAACAAAGTACTCCGTAGCAAGAACCTAGGTTATAAATGGAGGGTCGTTCCGACATAAACATACCATAGCACGAGTCCTTAGTACTAGACACCATGAGAAACACTACTACATATATCATGGGTAATAAAATTAAAGACAAGATTTATATTCAGGGAATAAGGCGAGGATTGAAACTTGAAACCACTATTTCTTAGAACTAAGCATAATGTGAGACATGAATGTATAGATCATGAGCATCATAACATAGAGCTTGAACACTTGGAAGATCTAATCACTGAGAACCACTATTGCCTTTGGTTCAAGGGCTGGAGCATGGATATATGCGACATATAGAATGCGGGCCTTACGCATAAGCACTATTAGAATGCATACGGCACTGGTAGAGTTCCCTCTCAACCAAAATTGGAGGGAATCGCTAGAATAGGAGTAAATTCACCCCAAATCTCCCCTGAAGCCCACACTAGTAGAAAATTTAAGAACAACCCTTGATCTCCATCTTACTAAACCTATAAGCACAACACTCCGCTCTAAGGGGTATTACCATGGACATGTACTAGGGACACTTGGCCCTCCTATACTTAAAACCTTATCTACCCAAATGTTACCTGGGGTTTAACATATTCTTATAAACTTCTTGCTCTAATCTATCTAATGACTTAGCCCCTAATCCATCAGTTCAACCTAGACCTCCGCCTATATACCAAAAAAATTTCCACTCTAATATTCCCCAAGTCATCAACCTCATCTCTTCTGCACACCCCATCAACCTACCAATTTACTCCCGCAAATATCGCATCGCTATCCTTGAGCTAACATATTCCTTTTAACACAATCAACATCTAAGACTTAAGCTTGGTGTTTACCAACTATCATGGACCACTAACAAAGTACCCGCATAATATACTAATTCACCCCATAAAGAGGTCACCCTAAATTTCTTATTCGACCATCGATAATCTATACATATCTGAAGGGAAACATCTTTACTACAAACAAGATAATAGGAGCATCCCATGAAGAAACACTAGGTCAAATAAAATCTTTGTTAAGAAGATCTTTCAACTGCTCCTTAAGCTCTTTCAGCTCAGCTGGAGCCATTCTATATGGAGGAATAGAGATAGGATGAGTGTCCGAAAGAAGATCAATCCTAAAATCAATTTCCCTATCGGGAGGAGCACAAGGAAGATCATCAGGGAAACCTCAGGAAATTTACTAACCATAAGAATGAGCTATAACAAAGGACTCTTCGAGTTAGAATTTTTAACTTGGACCAAATGATAAAGACATCTCTTGGAAATCAATTTTCGGGCTCTAACATATGATATGAATGTTCCCTTAGGCACTATGGAATTCCTTTCCTACCTTATAACTGGCTCATTAAAAAAATTGAAAATGACCTTATGGGTCCGACAGTCTAAGGAAGCATAGCACGAATGCCACCAATTCATCCACAAGATAACATCAACATCAAACATGTATAACTCTACCAGATTTACCAAGATTTCCCTACCACAGATAGATACCACACAATCCCTATAAACTCTTTTATCCACAATAGAGTCACCCATCATGGTATATACAGAAAAGGGATTCAAAATACACTCGAGACCAAAACCAAAATAGATATCCATATATGGGTCACATAAGAAAGAAAAGATCCCAGATCAAGCAAGAAATATAAATCACAGGAAAAGAGTTGTAACATACCAGCAACGCCATCTGGTGATGCTTTGGACTCCTGACGGATAACAATAAAATAAAAATGATTTCGGCCAGTATCGATATCATAAGTAGAACCCTTTGGTGGAAAAACTAAGGAACTAGCAACTGAAATCTTATTAGCTCTAGTGGAACTAATAGAGGAAGGACAATGTTGACACATATGACCGAGCTTACCACAATTGAAGCATCAATTCTTTTCTTCACGACAAAACCCATGATGTAACATATCATAAAATTGACAAGAAGGATGGGGTAGGATTAACTAGGATCTACTAAACTAATATTAGGCACCCTATGCCCTAGGACCACCACCATTTTGAAAACGACGATCATCGGACAACTTAGGGTAAGGGGCTCTAGCCGATGGGTATGAACAAAAATTTCCCCAACTTCTTTTCTTAGTCCACAGTCTCCCATGTCTACTGCTCTTGTGATAACCCTCATCTCACTCTGAATGTCTAAAATTATTATTCTACCTCTCCCTCATACACAATAAAACCATTTGTACCATGAGGTAATGCTAAGACTGGGGCTTAAGTGAATTGAGTCTTCAACTCCTGAAAACTCTTCTCGCAGGAATCTAACCACTGAAACCTAACCTTCTTATGAGTCAATCGGGTCATAGGAGACACAATGGATAAAAACCCCTAAACAAAACATCTGTAATAGCCAGCTAAACCCAAGAAACTCCTAATGTCTGGCGAAGAGATAGGTCTAGGCCAATTTCTTATGGTTTCTTTCTTTTGTGGATCAACTCTAATACCCCCAATAGAAATAATATGATCGAGAAAAGCAACTGACCTTAGCCAAAATTCACATTTGCTAAATTTGGTGAACAACTGGTGATCTCTAAGAGTTTCCAACACAATTCGAAGGCGGTCTGCATGATCATCCTCACTGCGGGAGTAAATAAGAATATCATCGATAAAGACTATGACAAATATATCCAGATACTATTTGAAAACTTTGTTTATCAAGTCCATGAAAGCTTCTGGGGCATTGGTTAGTCCAAAGGACATGACTAGAAACTCAAAATGACCATAGTGGATCCTGAAGGCGGTCTTCGGAATATCGCATTCCCTTAGTTTGAGTTGATGATAGCTGGATCTAAGGTCTATCTTTGAGAAATAACTTGCACCTTAGAGTTGGTCAAATAAGTCATCAATTCTAGGAAGAGGATATTTGTTCTTGTGACTTTATTCAAATAATGATAGTCAATGCACATATGCAAAGAACCATAATTCTTTAGGATGAATAGGATGGGAACTCCCTAAGGAGAAACACTAGGTCTTATGAAGCCTTTGTCTAGAAGACATCAGGAAACACATTAACTATACTGACTGACTAAACTGTTGGAGTCTCAGACTTAATATCTTTGACTCAAACTAGATGATAGATGCACCCTTTAGAGATCAGCTTTCTGCCTTTAAGATAGGATATGAAATAACTCTTGGGAGACACTGAATTACCTAACTCAGGTGCGACAATCTATGGATTCATAATAATAATAGAGCCAATCCATACTAAGAATAAGGTCGAAGTCAACCATTTCTAATTCTATCAAATCTGCTAACATGATCTTATGAAGGATATTAATGGGATACTTTTTATAATTCCTTTTGGCAACAACTGATTCCCCTACTTAGAAACCAAGAAAGATTTAGGGATATTTTCAGAAATTATCTTAAAATTCACAAAAACCAACGAGGTCACATAAGAAAAACTCAACCCAGGGTCTAAAAACACATAAACATCAAAATGGAAAACACGAAGCATACCAATAATAATATCTGGGGAGCTCTCCTGCTCCTGGCGGGATGGTAAAGCATAGAACCGATTCTGGCGCTAACCGCTACTAGTACTGGATAATATTCCCTGAGGAGGGGTTGGGCAAATTGCAGGAGCTGGTGTACTGGTAACCCCTGTCTGAGGATGAACATCTTTGTTTCCCTATTTAGCATACAGGAACTCTCTAATTACATGACCTAACTTGCCACAACCAAAACAACCCTTTTGTCCAGTCAAGCACTCACCAGGATGATCTCTACCACACTTAACACATGGAGGATAATTGGGCTTACCACTCATACTATTCTGAGACCTGGACATAGAGGACTTACCCAACTACTCCTATCTACCTCTGGGAGTGGGAGAACTAGCTTAATAAGATGCTGGCAATGGCGAACGACTCTGAAATTGCAAGCAATTCCCCCCTGCAGACCTTGACTGACCATACTCAAACTGTCCTATTCTAGCCTTCTTAATTCCTCTCTCTCTTTCCTTCAAATTCTTTGCCTCGGTCTGTTGGACATGAGTCATCAACCTAGCAAGATCCATATATCCGATAAGCATGGCAGTCCTACACTCCTTGACTACCAATCCCGACACTCCAGTAACGAACCTACTCATACTAGACCTGGTGTCAGCTATCAACTCGGGAGCATACTTAGATAACTGGTTGAACTTAAGGTAGTACTCCTTTATAGTCACTGAGCCCTGCCTCAGGTTTATGAACTCCTCAACCTTGGCTTCCTGTAACTCACGCAGAAAGAACCTGTCTAGAAAAGTATTATGGAATACCTGCCAACTCATGGGAGTTACATTCTCACCCCTACCTTTCTTCCACATGACAGCCCAATCATAAGCAACATCTTTCAACCTATACAAAGCCAATTCTACACTTTTCTCTTCAGTGACATGCATAACTTGGGTGATCTTTTACACCTCATCAAGATACAATTGGGGGTCCTGACCTACTCTTGACCCAAAAAATTCAGGCGAATTTATCCTCATAAAGTCACAAAGTCTGGCTGCAGGTAAATCACCCCCTTGTTGATACAGAACTATAGCCTGATTATTGGCTTAAACATTAGCGGTCACAAACTAGGCTAACACCTGAAAGGCAGCCCAAAATTCAGCATGCAACACATTCTTATTCAGGGGATCAACAGGCTGGGGAGGCTAGTTATCATTCCTACAGGTATTTACTCTGCGAGGAGGAATATTCTATCATAAAAGATCATGAGTTAATAGAAGATAGAGGTAGCTGTAAGCACGATGGATTATAAGAAAAAGAGAGGATTTTCCTAAAATGCTCCATAGCCTCTTGCTCATAGATATGGCGCACTTTATACCCATGATTAAGACTCTATGTAGCGTGGCTTGTCTGACTCCCTAGGACTCTTTAAACCTTAGGCTCTGATACCAAGTTTGTAACACACTGAAATTTGATCCCGAGACATCACACGATACTCAAGGCTACGAGTAGCCCTAAGCTAACCCTTTGAGCCTGCTGCTAGATCAGAACCTTACTTTAAGATAAATTAGTCGAGAAATAATGTTGTATCATACCAAAACTAAACTGAATAAACTGAAGATACTGCCTGAATAGCAAATACTGAAATTCTATAAATAAACTCGTAGTTCGACAAGCCTCTACTACTAAAGAACTAGAGAGCCATTGGGATAGACCCCCAACGGACATAGGCTAAACTGGAAATGATAACTCAATTACTATAAAAGCTAGAAATCTAAAGAAGTAGGCCCTCGAATCATGAGGACTCACCAACTATGGGAGCATAGATAGAGATGCTCAAACTACTCACACTGATGATACTGAGCACCTGAACCTACATTATAAGACAATGTAGCACATAGACATATATGTAGATCAGCACTTTGAGGATGTACTGAGTATATGGGTTGTAATGCATAAGTAAGACATCATCATAATTAGTAAGTAAATGTATGTAGATGTATACGACTCACATAAGCTTGATTATCTAAAATATCAAAATATAAAATTATGTATAACAAATCATACTTGTAAATCTAGTGAGTCATAACACTTAGTCTTATAAAAGCTTTTCTATAATTCTTTTCTTTTGAAACTTAGAAACTTTAGGAGCCTTGGAAATCTTGGAACTTTGGGATTAGGGACTTTGGGACTTAGGGAGTTTCTTCACCGACATAAATCATGTAAGCTGACATGGAGTCCAACGTCTTGACCACGTTGGGGAGAGTTGTTCTACCCGTACCATCAGAATAGAACCTTAAGTGATCACTATCTTAGCCCACTATGGGCGTTTAAAACCTACGGTAGCTCATAGTTTTGGGGAATGAGACCTTGGAATCATACCCAACTCGGTGCTAAATACTACTGCTATACTTATTGCTCAGAACTTTTAGGAAATCCACCTTAAAATAGCACAGGGGTTCGTAATTAAAACCAATTATGCTTCTCTTTATTTTAAATTATAAACCGTACGAATAATATGGATTCCTATCTTAGATTAGAATCAAAATATCAATCTTTTCATTTGAAATCACTAATCAAAACTTGTCAATAGGACTTGAGATCATAATCTCCTTATAAAATCATTAATAGTACTTAGAACTCAAAGTATAAAGCTTTAATGCATCAATAATCAGATTTAAACTTCATGCCCAATAATCATTATAAAAGCTTTCAACAATCTTAGTCACGATAGTGGTCTATAACTCATAATACAAATCTTATAATTCCAACCATGAACATATCTAAATTTCTTGCAATTGGAGCCTTGAATATCATAATAATTTCATAAACTAAAATGCTGAAGATTTGGTATCAACCCTAACTTAAATTTTATGGGAAATCATAGAATATTTAGAAAAATAAAAACCATAATGAAGTTTTGGGCACAAGGATGAAAGGTTTATCCTTGTACAAAACCCCACACACCTTGGATGATGAATTAGATGAACAACCTTGCTTTTGAGACTCTATTTATGCTCTTGAATGATGGTTCTTGGAATTCTTGTGTTGGGAATCTTGAATCTTGAATTAATTTGGAAAAAGAATGGTGGAATCTTAGGATTCTTGAGGTTGATTGTTGAAGCTTAGGGTTTTTGGTAGAGAGAAATCTTGAGAAATATATCTTAAGATACTTGTAATAGCCTTAAATCTTCTGTTTGGACGGAATTGGGAGATGGAAAAAGTCAAAAATACCCCTTTTAACTTCTAAACGAAACTAAAAAAAATGAACTGGGGTCCCAATTTAATGGGCCACCGCGACGCGCCACTATCGTAGTGGCTCACTGGAAATTGATGAATGGGAAATTGGGGACCTCCGCGATGCGGAGCTATCACGTTGTCCCACTGGACTTTGACAATTGGGACCTGAAACTTCAACCCATCGTGGTACTCTATAAAAATGCCATTTTACCCTTCGACGAGACGCGCCACTATCGCGTTGGGCTACTAGAATTCAACAATTGGGAAAATGGACCTCTCCGCGATGCGCCAATATCACAGAGCAACAATAATAATAATAACAAACCCAGTGTGTTCCCATAAAGTGAGGTCTGGGAGGGTAAGATGTACGCAGTCCATACTGCTACCTCGCCGTGACACGCCAACATCATGGTGGTCCACTGGACAGTGACAATTATGAAATTGTCCTTCACCACGATGCAGTGATTGCCCAGTTGGTACACTATCAACTTAGAAATGCTCTAACTTCTTCACCGAGTGTCAAATTTGGGCGAATTTGGTATTGATGGAAAGATTATTTAATTTCCAACACAATGATAAGTTGAAATCTAGAAAATTCTATGCAAAAAAAATATTAATCATTTTGGAAGATATCTCTTAACATTCTAGGAACGAATTTAAGCTAGAAAAAATTTGGGGTACTATAGGTAGACTTGGGATCAAGTAAACAATATACTGTCATGACCAAAATTAATGGATCATGCGGGCACCTGCATTATTTTAAGTAGCTAGGAGAACCCTTATTACCAGTCTACACCCTAAGAAGGAATGTAGAAGAGTAGGGTCAGTACAACCATACGTACTGGTAGGCATCATCAGCCAACAGTGTTAGTTCATAAATCATAAAATAGAAATAAGGAAAATAAATCATGACATCTTGAACAGAATGTAATTCAACTAAGGTTGTAATAATATTATTACTTTACCTATATAAGTTACAATATCCAACTACTCTTCCAACCCTATCAATATTATATTCATTACTAACATACTCTATCCTCATTAATTCACACCATTAACCATAATCCAACATTAATACATCACTAATCCTCTTTATTCACCTTATCTTTTTCATTACTCATATTCATAAGAACAAACCTGTAATCATAGACAACCCATACTAAACTCTCGGGCTAACAATCAAATGCTCATTTATAATATTAAAGAATGATAACTAGCCATTCTGGTAAGCTACGATTAAAACACGTATAGATGAAGCAAGTCAGCCAAAATATAAGTAAGTACAAAGTTTCACTTTTTCAAATACATATCACACAATCAAATACCCAATGAATCAACAATACAATAATAACAGATCAAACAGTTCTCACAAACAAGCCACATAACCATCAAGAGTATCAACCATATTGTAAACATCTACTGACCCAACACAAATATGTATACACATGCTATGGGACTTATTTTTTCCCAAGTAGTCATGACCTGTAGGAAACAATCTATGTTCATGAACCACACCGGCATGGTACCGGATCCAACATATACATATCCGTACTGGTGTGGTACCCGATCCAACATATACATATCTGTACTAGTGTGGTACTCGATCCAACATAAATATATCTGTACCGGTGTGGTGCCCAGTTCAACATAAATATATCCATACCGGTGTGGTACCCAATCCAACATATACATATCCGTACCGGCATGGTACCCAATCCAATATATACATATCCGTACCGGTGTAGTACCTAATCCAGTATATACATATCCGTACCGGCGTGGTACCTGATCCAACATATACATATCTGTACCGGCGTGGTACCCGATCTAACATATATATATTTGTACCGGCATGGTACCTGATCCAATATATACATACCGTACCGGTGTGGTACCCGATCCAACATATACATATCCATACCGGTGTGGTACCCGATCTAGTATATACATATCCATACCAGCGTGGTTCCTAATCCAATATATACATATCCGTACCGATGTGGTACCCGATCCAACATATACATATACATACCGGTGTGGTACCCGATCCACCATAAATAAGTATTATCAATATAAAATTTACACAACCTCACAGCATACAATAATGTACCAAGTTTATAAGTACACTTAAAGTCATAAGATAATTCATCAAGTAAATTTTCAATAATCATTTATACATGTATCAACAATCCAAACATCAATAATTTCAAGCATGTTTGAATACCAATCAAAAAATCATTCATAGCATTACTTTAAAGAGTTATCATTATCAAACAAGCCACTCATAGGCATCAAATAGATATAGTGTTTTTATCATTATCAAAACAAGAATATCATAAAATAAATCACAATTTAATTCTTACGAATAAAAGTCACTATTGGAGCCTTAATTACTCATTAATTATTAATAATATCATTATCATCTTAAATACTGCAATTTGGGTTCTAACATCGCCACCTATAACTAGCGCATTCACGCATATCATTATCCTCTACCTCTTTCCACATAATACAATCATCACACTAATTTAAGTCATCTATCCCTTAGATATAACTATGCTCATCATATTCGATCTTAGCATAATTATCCTAATCTTATTATTGCACAATACATACAACTTAATACCATTACAACTCAACTAGGTTCATCACTAGAACAACAAAAAACACATCATGTTCATATACTATATTTACAATAATCTCCTTTCGAGCACATAATAGATATACCATAAAAATCACCTAATCAATCAATAATATAGTTTTGGGGATGAAAGTTAAGTACTCGTGTCTTTATCCACCTCAACTCCATGCCCGCAGGCTTAGACGTGCTTTCTCCCATCAATTTTAAATTATAAAAATATAAATAACACAATCTTCTAGTCACTAAACCTCGCCTACCTGGACGCCAAGCTTTTCAAAGAAGCAAGCTACAACAAAGATGCTTTTTCCTTTCCTTCATGTCTAGGAGTAATCAATCATCTAAAATCCAAGCAATTATAAGAGTAATTAAATATTTACTCTTCAAACAAATATCTTGGGGATTCAAACCCACTAATTCTACCCTTAATTCAAGGTGTATATCTTTTCCCAAGTTCAATTAATCATTTATCATCTCTTTCAAGCTTAACCCATCTCTATTACTGGAGTTTTTATGCTAAAGGTTTCATTTTTACAGAATTCAAGGTTCCTAACCATCAAAATTCATAATCTTGTTTATGAAATTCATGTTACGAATCTTTCATTTATATTTTAGAATCAAATCTCATCATATTAAAACACCCATGAGTATTCCCCAAAAAAATTCCACCATTTAGGTCTTTCTAAGGATTCTAAGACGTTAAAGGATTAAAAGACGAAGAAAATAATAGAAAAACTTACCTCAATGAAGAAATTTCACCTTAAGCCTTGGAAAATTACCTCTTTAGGGTTGGAAAATGAAATTTGGAGTTTTAGACCTAAAATATGGATGAAGCTGATTTAAATACCATCAGAATTTTTAATACAGCGAAATCCTATTTCAGCCCGGATAGTGCTTAGTAAAATAGTCATAACTTTTTACTTCAAATTCAGATTGTGGAATGATTTATTGAGTTGGAAAGAGGACTCATATATCTTTAATTGATAGGTATTGGGACCCCTAAATCCTTATATTCTATGAGATATGATCATTTGAAATTGGCCCTAATAGAAACCCATATCAAAACTGTATCGTAAAGAAAGTTTTAAAGTTAACTTTGTGTTAGGGATATTGTATGACCTTAATTAATAGCTAAAGAAATTTCAAACTAAGTTATTCATATTAGAACTCATGAACAATTAAATTCATCGGATTTGAGTCTATCTAGACACATCCGAAGGCTAAAATGTTCGTCAAAAAGTTTGAGGTAACGTAATAAATAAAATATCGGCTATTTTGGACACAAGTTAATATTGAGGAATGAAATTAAGAATTTTCATGAATTTATTATGAATAATTTAATAACAACGAAATGGGTCGTTACAATCAGATACCAATTTACCATCCGTTCATCCCTGAGCGGATATTTAGTGGAGAAAAGCACGAGGTTGGAATTAGAGAGACATTACTAATAGAGTTTCTTATACTGCACCCTATTCACTCACTCGGTATCCTTTTTGAACAAACCATATTCTATACTCAATCATTCTATCAAAATTTTTCAAAATACGAAGATGCAGAGCCAAATATTTACACACGAATCACTTATTATCCTTTCAACAGCCTAACTCTTAAACTTGAGTTTTATGAAAGCAAGATAAAAATGGTTAAAAGATTCACCTTGATAAAGACAAACATCCAAAAACACCTCTTTTTCACTACTACAGCTCCAGAGTCCCGAATTCAATTCTGAAAAGTGCTACGAGATGCCACATGAATGTACTATTTGAATTTCAACACTAAACAAGTCACACCTAATCCACCCAAAACACAAGTTCTCCCTGAGACACCTAACTCAGTTTCTAGCCAAGACTATCCTATGGAGAATCTACATCTTGATCATATGCAAGTCACCACACCATTTACAAGTCACCTAACTTAGATACTCGCATGCACTCAATCAAGACTACTAAATTTATTTTATAAAGCTAGCTTCAACATTTCATAAACACTATTGTTTTTACCTCAAGAACACCCACGATTCAAGCTTAGTATTTACTACTATACATAGATGTCAACATAACCTCTCACTCATTACACAGGCTTACAACAACTGGCCATAAAGATCCCAAAGAATTATAGCCTACAACACATTCTCCTCCACAACATTGTTAATATTCATCTAATCATCATATTTTAATTACCCGACAAGCAATATCCATCAAGTATCACCCAAGGAAAGATTCAATCACGCCATTTAATAATTCACTTATTCTCCCATTCAGGATCATTCTTAATTATTTTATGAGTGTAACTAATAAATATGATTTTGCATTGCCACCATCATGGGAATTACTATCCTCTAAAAGTTCATATATTAGCTAACTCTTTGGGACATGTAAATGCATTATTCAGCCACAAGGTCAAGTCAATAATAATTTATCTTCTCAAGATTTTTCCTAATGCACAAATCCACAGCTGAAACTTATGCCCAAGCAATCACTAACTCAACGTTTTTCAATGACAAACACTTCATGGTCAAGCCAAACCACTCTTATATCACTTACACCAATTTAAGATATACTGAGTCATTCTTATTTCTACCTAATAATATTTTTATTATGAATTTCACTTAACTCTTAACCACCTCAAGAGTGGTCCCCACACCACTAGCAAATAAGCAAGGCCAAACAAAAATCAATTACAGGTCATTAATAGTCTTATCACCAATATCACATCCAAACAAGTTATCGATCAAAATCTATAGATATCAACAACCTCTACTAGTTTTTGTTATTTTTATTTAAAACTCATTATTTTGTCAAGCATTAAAAATTCGTTCACATAAGGAACTCAAAGATAATGTCCCTTAGCTAATCCTCACAAGAAATTCAATATAATTTCAATAATAGAACTGCACAAAAAATCAAAATGCAGTCTCAATGACCGGACCACACAAGGATCCTCACATAATATAAAATAATCGAACTACACAAGGATCCATCCACAACATCATTAACAAGAGCCTCTAATTACAGAAAACACATATCACCTTAGTCTTTTATTCATGTCACTTTTTCACCATCTTTTCTTGACATCATGTTCTCATATCATCCTCTCAATTCTCATACCATCAATTTCATCAGTATAATAGTTCGAAAAAAAAGTGAGCACCATAAAATTTCTAGTTTCACAATAACAAGAAATCAAATAATCCCATCACAATTATCAACAAAAACAACTTAGTCAAATTTCATCACTTAAATTCAAACAAAAATAATTCACAACAACGACAAAAATCTAGCAACACAAGTTTAGCCAAATATCAAACACAATCAATGAGTCCCCAACTTTCGCAAGTCTTCACCTATTAACAATAACTTTTAGACCTTATTAACAGATACCAATTGAAATCTCCTAGATTTTTATTCAAAATTACTAAGATACTAATTGGAATTAACTACATTCCAATTGAGCACTGTTAAGATACCAATTAGAATGGTCTAGATGCCAATTGGACATAATGTAACAGTCTAAAATTATGATGGCACAATAGAGAGAAAGAAAGAAAAATGATTCTTACATGCCTCATAGCCTTCTGAAGATTGGGTGTGGGGCCCTACACACCAATCTATGAAACTTTACTTGACATAGCTTTTGTGATTGTGGGATCGGTGAACCTAAGCCTCTGATACCAACTATCATGACCCAAATTAATGGATCGTGCGGACACCTACGCTATTCTAAGTAGCTAGGAGAACCCTTATTACCAACTAAAAATAAGCAGAAGACTTCTGTTTTTAAGAAAATACTGGATTAAATAGAATAAGTAAATTAAATACTGATAAATAAATTTCTTCAAAAACTTCTTAAAATGTCCTTCACTTTCCCAAGACTTGGTCAGGCATGTACAAGAGCTATCTACTACAACATAGACTGATAATAAAATAAATAATATGAAGACTCTAACATCTGCCAGGATGATAGTGCAGAAGTTAGTGTTGAATATCGTCATCCATTAAGTAACTCCAACTAACCTGCATCCAGTCTACACTCCAAGAAGGAATGTAGAAGAGTAGGGTTAGTACAACCAAACATACCAGTAGGCATCATCGGCCGACCGTGTTAGTTCATATAATCATAAAATAAAATTAAGAAAACTAAATCACGACATCTTGAATAGAATGTAATTCAACTAAGGTTGTAATAATATTATTACTTTACCTATATAAGTTACAACATCCAACTGCTCTTACAACTCCATCAATATTATATGCGCTACTAACATGCTCTAGCCTTATTAATTCACACCATCAACCATAATCCAATGCTAATACAACACTATTCCTCTTTATTCACCTTATCTTTTTCATTACTCGTATTCACAGGAACAAACTTGTAATCATAAACAACCCACACTAAAATCTTGGGCTAATAATCAAATGCTCTATTATAATATTAAAGAATGATAACTAGCCATTCTGGTAAGCTACAATTAAAATACGTATAAATAAAGCAAGTCAACCAACATATAAGTAAGTACAAAGTTTCACTTTTTCAAATACATATCACACAATCAGTACCCAATGAATCAATAATACAATAATAACAGATCAAACAGTTCTCACAAACAAGCCACTTAACCATCAAGAGTATCAACCATATTGTAAACATCTGCTAACCCAACACAAATATGAACACACATGCTATGGGACTTATTTTTTCCAAATAGTCACAACCTGCAGGGAATAATCTATGTTAATGTACCATACCGGTGTGGTACCCAATCTAACATATAAATATCCATATAGGCGTGGTGCTCGATCCAACATATATATATCCACACTGGCATGGTACCCGATCTAACATTTACATATCCGTACCGGCGTGGTACCCGATCCAATATATACATATCTGTACTGGCATGGTAATAAGGGTTCTCTTAGATACTTAGAATAGCGTAGGTGCCCACACGATCCATTAATTTGGGTTTTAACATCACCACCTATAACTAGCACATTCACGCGTATCATTATCCTCTGCCTCTTTCCACATAATACAATCATCATACTAATTCAAGTCATCTATCCCTTAGACATAACTATGCTCATTAATATTTGATCTTAGCATAATTCTCCCCATCATATTATTGCACAATACATACAACTTAATACCATTACAACTCAACAAGGTTCATTACTAGAAAAACAAAAAAAATATCATGTTACTATACTACATTTACAACAATCTCCCTTCGGGAACATACATAATATCATAAATATCACCTAATCAATCAATAATATAGTTTTTGGGATTAAAGTTAAGTACTCGTGACTTTATCCACCTCAACTCCATGCCCGTAGGCCTATACATGCTTTTTTCCATCAATTCTAAATTATGAAAATATAAAATAATACAATCTTATACTCATTAAAACTAGCCTACCTGGACGCCAAACTTTTGGAAAAAGCAAGCTGCAACAAAGATGCTCTTTCCTTTCCTTCGTACCTTGTAGTAATCAATCATCTAAAAATCAAGCAATTATAAGAGTAATTAAATATTTACTCTTCAAACAAATATCTTGGGGATACAAATCCACTAATTCTACCCTTAATTCAAGGTCTATATCTTTCCCCAATTTTAATTAATCATCTATTAGCTCTTTGAAACTTAACTCATCTCCATTAATGGAGTTTTTATGCTAAAGGTTTCATCTTTACGGAATTCAAGGTTCCTAACCATAAAAATTCATAATCTAGTTTATGAAATTCATGTTAGGAATCTTTAATTTATAGTTTATCATCTCTATGTCATATTAAAACACCCATGAGTATTCTCCAGAAAAATTCTACCATTAAAGGTCTTTCTAAGGATTCTAAGATGTTAAAGGATTAAAAGACGAAGAAAATAAAAGAAAAACTTACCTCAACGAAGGAATTTCACCTTAAGCCTTGGGAAATCACCTCTCTAGGGCTGAGAATAGAAATTTGGGGGTTTTAGACCTAAAATACGGTTGAAGCTGATTTAAATACCATCAGAATTTTTGCTATAGCGAAATCCCGTTTCAGCCTGGACAATGCTCAGTAAAATAGTCATAACGTTTTTCTCTGAATTCAGATTGAGGAACAATTTATTGCGTTGGAAAGAGGACTCGGAGATCTTTAATTTGATAGGTATTGGTACCCCTAACTCCTTATATTATATCATATATGATCATTTGAAGTTGGCCCTAATAGAAACCCATATTAAAACTATATTAGAAAGAAAGTTTTAAACTTAACTTTGTGTTAGGGATATTCTATGACCTTAATTATTAGAACTCATGAACAATTAAATTCATCAGGATTGAATCTATCTAGACACAACCAAAGGCTAAAATCTTCGCCAAAACATTTGAGGTAACGTAATACATAAAATATTGGCTATTTTGGACACAAGTTAATATTGAGGAATGAAAATTAAGAATTTTCATGAATTTATTATAAATAATTTAGTAATAATGAAATGGGTCATTACATATACATCATGAGTGAAGAGATTAAGAATACCCATAACAACATCAAGGGATGCTTCAGAATCCTAGTGGGTGTCAAGAGCATACAGATAATTTCGTCCAGTGCCAAATCAAAAAGCAGAAGTAGCACCCTTTGGTGCAGGAGCTGATGAAGTAACATTGGGCAATCTTATTTTCTCCAGAAGCAACCCTAGAAGGACAATCCCTCTGCATATGGACAATCTAACCATATTTAAATCACTTATTCCTTCTTTCTTCCTAAACACCACAATATGCTTGACCATAAAAACTACAAGGAGGATATGATAGAGCTGACTGAGCCCCACTAACCTGAGGCTAGGCTCCTAGTGCTCTTAACCCACTATCATACTGAGAAGATGATCACCCAACAGCTTTGGATAAGGAGCACTAGCCATAGAGTTGGAATCAGAATTGCCCCACTTCTTCTTAGACTACTTTCCACCATCTTAACCACTCTGCTACTCACCTCAACCCTTATTCGAATATTGAAACTTCTTATTTTGCCTTTCACTCACCTTTACTTTCTTCTTCTTTTTTACCTTCCACTTATTGCATATACACCACAAGTCTAGAAATGTTCATATCCTTGTTCAACAAGGAAACCTTGGTCTCCAAGATCAACTTACGAGATAGGCTAGAGGTAAACTTCCTCATTCTAGCCCTTAACCATCCCATTCTGGAGCATAACACGACAGCTGATGAAACTTCAAGGCATACTCCCTTACTATCATCCTGCCTTGCTTTAAATTCATAAATTCCTTAGCCTGTACCTCCCTCAACTTTTGAAGAAAGATCCAATCAAGAAAATAACAAGAGAAGCATCCCACAAAGTGGACTCAACATCATCTCCCCTAAGTTGCTCCCACTTTTCATACCACTAGTATGCTACATCCTTCAACTGAGCAGCAAATTCTACACCCTCCATATCAATAGCATGCATTACCTAAAAGAAATTTTTCATCTTATCAATGAAATTTTGAGGATCTTCCTCAACCTTCAAACCAGTAAAAGTAGGTGGACTCAACCTCATAAATAGGCCAACTCTAGTGTCCTCATAGAATGAAGCAACAGAAGTAACCCTCTCAGTTAGAGAGGCCACCAACTAGGTAAGCAAATTAATCAACTGGCGAAACTCAGTATTAGTCATGCCAGTTTGAGGTGCCAGATTAAGAATAGAGGGATCTGGTGGATCTCCATCAGGGTAATAAGAAGCAGTGACCCTAAACCAGGTCTGAACTCCTAGAGTAGGATGAGCTTTATCCATATTATCCTCAGATAGGACAGAAGAGTTTCCATGAGCACCAGATCTTATGGGAGGCATGATTTGAAAGGTGAACATATAAGAATTACAGGAGATTCAAAACCTTAGACTTTATAGCTTGAAATAAAACAACAAGAAAGGGAAACATTCTGTAATATCCCATACCTTTTCCTAGCTTGAAATCATCTTAAAAATATTAGGAGCTTTCTTTGAAAGATAAATCCACTTTTGTACATGTGGTATTTTAAGATTTTCACTTTTTGTCATATGGGAAATTCAATAAGCTTTCCATCGATATAAAATTTATCTAAATCCGATAACCAGGTAAGAAGTTATGACTTTCAAGTTCCCATCGTAAAACAGCGCCATATTGGTCAGTGGCGTGCCGTGCCATAAGCTACAATGGAAATTGTCCTTTTTCAGTGTCTCAGCGCGATTTGATCTGGGTAGTGCCAAAGTTCCAGGTCGCAAAAGAAGGGGCAACACGATGGCTCTGCGTCGCGCCATCCCTCAATTTCCCAATTGTGACACGGTGCGATAGCACCGCATCGCGCTAGGGGCCCAATTCGAGAAATTTTTACTGAAATTACAAGACACATCCAGGGTTAAAAGGGTCAATTTCCCACCCCTATTTAAGCCCTTTAACACGTGATTTAGCCACTTTTCACCTAAAATACACTCTCTTCTCTCAAAAACCTCTTAAGAACAACCTAGGGCTTTTCATAGAAGATTCAGAATCAAGAATTTCCTTCATCAATCTTCGTGTATTTACGAACCAAGGTATGCATAGTGTTCATTCATGGACTCCTTTTGTCCATGAAGCCCAAGAATCCCTTTTCTAAATTCAAATTTATGGATTATCTTATGAATTTCATAATTGGGCTGCTCTTGTTCATATGGATAATGAGAAATTGAATTCTACTCCATGTTGGGTGATAAATTCTATGTGGATTAAATTATTATAGATATAGATTCATGCAAATCTATGACTAAACCCTTGAATGATGAAATTAGAATTGAACCATGATGTTTAACTATTGTACAATGATGTTTACATGTACCATGCCTACAATATGTTTGATTAAATGCCTAGATGAAGGAAAAGTGCCTAACTAGCATAATACCATGAAATCACCATGTATGTACAAGTTATGCCTATCACATGTTTTGATGAAATATTTCTATAAATGTATTATGGATTAGGATGTTAGTTATATGTTCAAGTAAGTTATGCTTGGTCAGTTTCCTTCCATCGAGTTCTGGGGATATTCATACCTAAAACATTAGATGTGTACCTAGAGCCATGTCATGTTTTCACTATACTCTTAGTCAAGCTATGAATCCTTAGACTTCAGACAGTCTTATGACTCAAGAAATCTCCATAATCTCATGAACTCATTCAGTTGTCAGATATTAGTAGTATTCCATCAGTCAACGAAATTCAGTAACTCAGCCCATGTTCAGTTCAGTAAATCATGTTCAAAGTCTATTCAGATGGGAGTCAGAATTAGCACCGAGTGAACCCAATAATGAGAACACACACTATCAGATGAGGGTGTGATTCTTAAAAGTCATCCTTACTTTTTATAACTATGTAGCCAGCATAGGTTAAGATATTAATACTGTTGGATGAGGGTTGATGGGGTGGATAAGCACTGTCAGATAAGGGCCCCACCGTTCTATTTTGGGGATACTATCAAATGAGGGTCACCCTTAGCTTGTCCTTAGCAGTGGCGTGGTATTGACACCCTTCCAATTGGAGTTACAGATTGGACCCCAACTCAGCCATAATGTCATATTAGGGGCATGTCGATTAGATAACTACTACCCACAGTTTCATGTTATAGAATCAGGACTGTCAGACACAATCAATTAGTCTCAGTAATAGAATTCAGATAGTTCTTTAGATTTTAGGACAGTCAGATACAATCAACTCAGATACAATACGGGACTTAGCTAGTTCCATTTGTCAGATACAGTCACTCATGTTATCAGTTATATCAATTATCAGTATGTTATGTTATCAGTATTCAGATTCAGTAATCATGTTATCAAGGTACCAGTGTTAGTTATTATGTCTCATGCATGTATTCTCATGCTCATGATAATCAGTCTGCTATTGTTATTGTTCATGCATATGAACCCCATGCATTCAGCCTATCTCACATGTATACCAATATATTTAAAGTACTAACACATTTGCGCTATGGTGTCTTATACCATAGGTTAGAGACACGAGCTCCAGAGCATCAGTAGATTCCAGTCTCAACTGTCAGGAGTCCTCATCTTTTGAGGACATGATCATCATTTTATTATCTCAGTAATTAGTTTATTAGTTGGAGTTAGTTGGGGACATGTCCCATCAACTCCTTATTTAGACAGTCATGTTTTAGAGGGTTTCCAAACTATAGTATTTTCAGATAGCTTTTTTCTGTTGTTTTGGGTATTTCATACCCCTCCTAGATGTTACATTTTTATCAAATACTATGTCTCAATTTTGAAACTTATGGCCTTTCAATTCATGTTTCCGTATTATAAAGTATTTTATGCAATATACTAGTACAGATATCAGTCATGGGTTAGCTTGTGGTCCTTCGGGGTCATGAGCACCGTGTAGCATTCTGGGTATCAGATTTAGGGCGTTACACATTCCTAAATACATCGTAGCCTTTCCCTTATAAGTGTGGCACACTATACACCTATAAAAGAAACTCTACTTGATATGGCTTAGTGTACACCCAATGACACCAAACCTAGGCTCTGATACTATCTTTTTTATGACCTGAGCTAGGGACTGACCGTGATGATTATCTCAAGTCCACTAGGGACCGGAGACCACCCCCTTGCACCTAACCAAACAATACGATATCTCCAATGTTGGATGAATTTCAAACATATAATAAGATAGCACAAGGTAAGATTAAAGAATAAAAGATAAGTCTATGACCGATAACCAGTACCCGACAAAAATAATCATCCAACATCACCCAAGTCTACAGTAATCCAACAAAGCTTCCATGTAAAGAAAATCAAAACCAGTCTTGGTCGATACATGTCCCTGACTCTGACAAATGACAATGACAATGATAATGTTAATAATTATAAAAACTCTAAATTCTAATCTATGATAACAACTGATGAAATATCTAGGTCTTTCAGAGAATGAAAGCTCACTACTTCACTATAATTAACCGGCGAATTGAGTTGATCCATCTAACTCTATGCAGGAAAAGTAGAGGTATCTCTGGTACCTATATCGCATGGAGATACAGTATTCGGAGATGGTTAGCAGTTGGAGCGCTAGCATGTAACTTAAGGATAGGGGATAAAATAATGCATTGAATATCAATTCAAAACCAATAAAAACTCCAATATACATAGTCATATGCAAATATATACATATATATAGGGAACAAGGCTTAACATGCACTTTGAAACTTTATCCTGAATTATGTAGCTCAACCGTCTCAACCTAAGAATGCACCTATGGGCTCTATGAGACCAGCTCTCCCCCAACTGGTAGGGGAACAGTGCATGTGACCGCATAAACTAGAGGGTATACATATGCACTATGGGGACTTAAACCACCCAGCACATCAAGGTAATATAAATACCAAATCATATAATATAATGTGGGAGACTCAAACCTTCCAACCATATGATATTAATAAGGGGGACTCAAACATCCCGGTTATATAGACCCCCGCGTCGGCAATCGGGTTTCCAGTATCGGCCCCTTAGGACCTCCACTTTCATGACTTAGCTACGCAACCCTCATTAAAGCCCAATTAAAACACTTAACACACATTCCTATTTATTGAATCATGATACACATTTAGGCATACATCGTTGGTATCGTCAAACCAACTACACTTACAAGGTAACATCAATATACCAAACCAATTATCATCACTTGGTGGAAATTCATAACCCCCTTGGTTCAATTATAAATCAGCTTAGGGAATTACACAACCCCTTAAGGTTCTCCAGGATATTTTCTATCCTTTATCTATTTTGGCTTTCCTTACTTTTATGTTCGAGGACAAACATGAATCTTAGTGGTGGATATTGTAATGACCCTCGTATTGAAAATTAGAAATTTTTACATTTTGATAATTTTGTCCTTCATCATAGTTTCTTTAATTCATTTATAAGTTGCGGGAATGGTTAGCACAGTCCCTGATGTATTTGGAACTATTTCATATGATATTTTGGTTTTGAACATTCTAAAAGGGATTAGTTTGACTTCGATCAATATTTCGTGATCCGAGCATCGGATGGTAATTCTCAAAATTCCATTTGATCCAGAATATTAAATTTGGATTAGTAGCGGGGTTGGTTCGAATTTGGAAACTTTATTTTTCATTTTGACCCTCCATTTAGAAACTAGTTTAGATAGCCTATAAGGCATCCCAGGGGTTAGTTTGTTGTAAACAACCTCTTTTCATAAATTCAATGATTTTGTTGAGTCTGTAATGTCATTTCTAATCTAATAGGATATGTGGTTTGTGTTCAGGAGGTTCCGAATGAGTTTTAAATAAGTTTTTGAATATTTTGGGTGCTTTGGCCCTGTTTAAGTAAAATCGATCAACAAAAACGTTCATTATTAGTTTTAAAGATAAAAAAATTATTTCAAAACTTTTGAAATGTCATGCACGAATTATAGGATTGATCTAGAGAGTTTAGTGTAATGTTGATAGGTAGAGATCCAGTTTTACTGTGGAAGATGAAATAATTTTTCAACGAACAAAAATAATATCTGACTAGGCAAACAAGCATGGAATTGAGTTCTGAATAAACAAGTATATTCTTTCATTATGGTGCATTTCTCTATGTATGAGGAATTTATGGCCTTTTTAAAGAATATCAAAGTTGTTGGTGCAAAAGGTTGCTAGCGCGCTGTCACAATTCAAAATAGGATCATGACTGGTGCTAAGGAGTTTAAGACTCCAAAGCAAGCCTCGTAAAAATTCTACAGAAAATTGGATAGATTTTCCTCTATTTTTGGGCCTAAAAAGAAAATTTCTTGTCTCAAATCGACAACACAATAACCCAAAATTACAACCAACACATCAACACCAACACAATTCACCAAAATCCTCAACAATTGTACCACTACCATCAATTAACAATACGAAATTCATCTCCAAATACGAGATAAAGTCAAATACGCCACAAGTCCAAAAATAATGAAATAATACTCAAAGCTCTAAAGACATGACTATGGAGCAAACTAAGAGTTTTCAAGAAACAAAGCATAACAAATAAATAAACTCCAGCCCACGCGAACAAATGCGGGGCTCACCTGGAATATACTACCTTAGGATCTCTAGCTAACGTAATCCTCACCATCACCTGCATTTTCTAAAAAATAATAGTAAGGAGTGAGATGCTAGCTCAGTGAGTAATTACACTTAACCATAACCGTTTCACTGGGGACAAGTCATACAACATTGTGAAATAATGCCCTTTCAGAAAACAGTAACAATAAATAATATCATTTGTTTCATTTAAGCAAAGTGAACCAATAGTTAAGTAATAAACTCAATAAGCATTATACCATATCAAATAATACATATTGGGAGGTTTCCAAGAATGAATCATGTAATCAGTGTGGTATTCTTCATCAAGAATAGCCCATAACAGTGGACCCCTCATAAAGGAGTCAAATATCATATCAGTAGATCCCTACTCGAGGGAAATCAGTAACAGTCTGCTAGTTCTACCTTCCTACTAGCGAGGGTTGTAACACTCATCAGTAAATACAAGGTGCACCAGGTCTAACGTTCCCATCGTTATATACGAGATTCAAATCAAGGTTTACTCCCATTTATAAATTCTTTGTAAACAATAGGATATTCATATGAAAGCATTTTTCAGAATAGTACATATCATTTAAAGTTCATATCAAATCATGTTACATGTAAACTTGAAAAAAAACACATGTCAAAATACATATTTCTTATGTAAGTGAAGAATATTCAAAATAATAATACCATATCTCAAATAACCATTTCAATAGCATATCAAGTAAAGGACTTGCCCCACATGCAATTTGAAGCATTTCGTAACTCATTGTTTTATCAAAATCAAGTATAAAATATGCAAGTTAATAAACACAAATTATGGTAAGATTACTACTCACAGTACACGTGTCAAAATACTAAACTTATCACCCCGAAATGATTCGTATTACTTTCTTGGATCAAACCTAAATCACATCATATCTATTCTCGAGTTAATATCCTTATTTTAGGCTATCATGATACAATTAGACTACCCAGACCTCATAGTTTCATGGTATTTTCCAATTCATTGAATTTCATACCCAAAATCAAAATAAAGATATAGGAAAGGGTTAACCTTAATCTCAAACTCGAAAGTATAAAAGTTACAATTCAATCGTCTATTATTTTCGCTCTTTGTGTGAGAATTTAAAGATTTTTCTATCACTCTAACCCTTGATTCTTAAACTTTCTACCCCAAAATTAGTTATAAATTAGACGAGTCAAGTTTATGGACCAAGTTAAGAAATTTACCTCTTTTTTCTACTTTTCTTTTAACTATTATCGCACTAGTTGAGGCCACTTCGCGCTCTCAAGAAAATGCAAGAGAAAAAAATAATTTCCTTACTGTTTTCTTCGTACAGGAAGTTGTTGTTTGAAGCTTTCTTTTTGTTTCCCCCTTTTCTGCCTTACACGTGAAGCTGATGGTCACTTTTCCATCTTATTCCCTTATTTATCATTCTTTTTTAAGACTTATAGATGGGCTAAGCCCATTCTCTTTCCCTAATTTCTTTTGGTTTGGGCAGATGGACAGTCCACCACTCTCTTTTTCTTTTCTTTTCCTTTTCTTTGTACAACTAGAATTAAAGTGATATGAGATATTAAATGCGCACTTTAGCTATAGAAAAATAGACTTTTAGCTACAGGAAATGGGATTTAGCTACGGAAATCATACATGAAAATATATAAATTTCAAACTTTATCCCATTTCATATTATTGACATTTCGTGAGCTAGAAAACTCTGTTTTTATAGATTCTCGATGCATTTTTCTCATATAACCATTACTAAGTGATTTTACTTTGACTTTTTTTCATTTTACAAGAATATCCATTTTACTTTTTATGATTCCTAATCAAACTTGAGATTCAAAACCCCAATTTTCACCATTTTGGGGATTTGAGAGCTAGAATTTGAGTGTTTCTAAAGGATTTTTTGAAATTTCATTCGTGAGTATGTTTCTAAATCTTGTATTTATTATTTTTCCACTGATTTTGCTATAAATTAATTTTTAAATCTTTGATTTTTAATTCTATTTTGGACTTTTTGCCGGTAAAGCTTAAAATATTTTTCTTCGATTTGGACCTCACTTTTAACTCATTTTTGCTTGGGTTTTCATCTATATATGGGAAACATGTTTCCAAAATAAAATTTTGTTTTACCCTTTCTTCTTTGGGGTCAATTATTTTTAACTATTTTAGACATGATTCAAATATAGTTGATATAGGTTTCTTGTAATCCTTTCGACTTATAGATATCATATTTGATTAGATTAAATGTGTTTGGTGTTGATTAATGAGAGTAGAGCTTTTAATTGATTCTTTGAACTATGTTTTGGTATACGGGTCTTCTTTAATGACAAGTTGAGATGTACCTTGACTTTCTCTGAAGTATTAATGTGTTGTATGTTTGTTTGTTTGTATTCTTTGAAACGTATAGAATTAGGGGTCCTACTTAAGTGAAATGGAGAGCATCTCCGTGGGCATAGTCTTTTGATGGGTCGTAGTTATTTAGTTGCATATCCTAGTTAGTCTTGATACATGTGAATATACATAGAATAAATTGATAGTTAACTCATTAATCTTAAATAATATTGATAGTGGATACCTAATTTAGAGCTTGAATCATGTTTAGAGGTCTTTGATGTAATGATTGAGGTTTTGGTAAAATTTTAGGGAATGATTATGTTATTATCATTATTTGATAGAATGATTGAGGTTAGAGGATACTTAGAGTTTGAATAGACTTGTAAAAGTTTTTGACGCTTAATATGTGGAATAAGCTAGGTTCGGGTAGCCCATAATCTATTATTATTGAGATTGTTGTTTATTTTGTATTGCTTGTGTGGGGGCTTATGTGAACTTCATTATGGACTTCTGTAATTATTTATAATTGCGTGCTCAAGTGGAGGCTTATAGACATAATGCTTTTGATTTGAGAGTATATACTATTGTGATGCTCGAGTGGAGGCTTGACTTGATGTTATTGGTCATGTTTGTGCATTAAATGTCTTTTCTATTATTGTGTCACCTGAGTGGGGACTTTACTTGTCATTATAGGCTTTATCTATGCATTTAAATATCGTATCTATTATTGTGTCGCTCGTGTGTGGCTTGACTTGATATTGTAGGCCTTATTTGAGTATTTAATTACATTATCATCATAGTGATGCCTGAGTGAGGGGTTAGAAATGATAATATTGATGAATACATGACTATTATTCTGGTGGTACCAGGTGGAAACTGATACTATGAATTATTGATACATTGAATTAATTCTGAACCCAGTTATGCATGTATTGAATGAATTTTGATTTTCATATGACTGGTTGTGAACATTATATCCTCATATCATGCATTCATATTCACGAAACATTTGTTACACTAAGACATTTTAATTTTGTATGAAAATGAGGCACTTTATACAACACCTATACTAAGCGATGTGCTGGTAAGGTTAATTTGAGAGATGATATTGCGATTATAAAAGTATATGAGTTGCAAACCCCCATGGGTACTATCTTAGAAACGTTGAAGCTCGCTAGGTGTATGAAAAAATTTATGCAATGGCTTTCAATTTATCATCATCATTATATTACACTGAATCACTTGCATTGCATGACATTTCCTTGGTATGATTTGATATTGTCATTAAGTGCTTACTTTTATAGTCCATCATTGTGATTGAACCTTGTTTGTGATATTGTGGATTGAGCATTCATTTTACTTTGTTATATCATGCTATGCTACTTCTTGATTTATTTGGGAGTTAAGGTATATATGAGATGTAGGGTATGGTTATGACTTGATTAGTGAGACTTGTAGTGTCGCACCTAGTAGTAGCATGACATACGCATGCTTATACACTCTTACTACATTATCACAGATTATTGATTAAACATGACATTGATCCTGATATATTGTATCAGTAAGTCTTCCTTATAAATATTTTTTTATTCTTATCAATCATAAAATGGCTAGTGTTAACTCACCTAGACTTATGTGCCTTACCTGTTTATGGATAATGTTAGGACTATTATGTTGGGTTACCCTATTAGGATGAAGTAAAGAAGTTAATGGTTATAGATCTACTTGGGAAAACCTTGGGCATTTAGGGTCGTGGTTTTCGCCATCACTTTAGATTTGGGTCGGTTATCGACAATGTTTGTTGAAGACATATGGTTTTCATACTTACTCTTGTTTCTCTTTCCTTTTTCTTGTTTTCTACATCTCACGTAGGTATTGGATCGAGTAGCAGTTTCAAGATTGAGGTAGTAGCTGATGGACTCTAAGCTAACTCGAATCTCTCTTTATTTATCTTATGCTTATCCGCATTTAAGACATTTTAGTTATTAATGTCTTTTTGTATTCAGAGACTTGTAATAGTGACAACCAGGCCTTAAATATATTTTTAGAGACTTGTATATCAATTATATATTTGGGATTATTCTATTTTTTCATTTTTATATATGTTTTTTTTATTCGTCTTCTTTTAGATTGGATTAGGCTTACTTGTCCTAAGGATTTGACAATTCTTATCATGTGCCTATTTTGGGTCGTGACATTAGCCATACATTTTATATTCTTGAAAGGATTTATATGCAAAGTGAGGTGATGATATAGTTAACAAACTTAAGTCTTAACATCCTACATTTATATAAGTCAACTTGTTACGTATTGTGAACAACTTTACTATATACCACAAGTAGGTTTGTACAGTTTAATAACTATTTTTTATTTAGTCCTCATCTTAACCTTTTCCTTTAAGACATTTGTTTAAACTTCTATTTCTTTAACAATTTTTATCTATAACATTTTCCTTCAAATATTATTTTGTTTAAAATGGCTTTTGCTTTATATTTTTTGCTTGTGTCATTGTAATGACCCTCGTAGTGATTTTTAAAATTATCAATGTATTGATTATTTTTCCCTTTTTCATTGTTGCTTTATATCATTTATGAGTTGCGGGAATAGTTGCCATGATTTTCAGGGTGTTTGGGAGAGATTTTCATGAGTTTGGGGTTTTGAATGTCCTTTAAAAGGGTTAGATTGACTTTGATCAATATTTTGAGTTTGGGCTTCAAAAGGTGATTTGGATAGTTCTATTAGATTTAAAGTGTCGGTTTTGAATTAGTAGCATATTTAGTTTGGGTCCCGAGCCCTAGTTTTGCATTTTGACCTCTTATACGGAAAACTAGTTAAATAGCCTAAAAGGGGTCCTAGGGATAACTCATTGTAAATGGCCTTTTTTCAAAAATCTGAGGATTTCATTGAGTCTGGATCATCGAAAATATCCTAGCAACAATATTGGTTTGTTTTTGGGGTTCCGAATGAATCTTGAGGTTTTATTTAGAGGATTTTTGGAGCAACAACTTTCAGTACTTCTTTGATATTTGGTACATGCCCTACTTTTTCGCGCTTGTGACTATCATTGTCATATTTGTGAAGGCATGGCATCCATACCTTCATGTTCGCAGCCAGAGGCTCACGTTCGTAAAGGGTTGAAGTGTTTCTTCTTCACGTTTGCGACCCTAGTCTCGCATTAACGAAGATTCGGGTAGGGGTCAACTTTGGGGTTACGACCAAGAAATCACGTTTGTCAAATCCAATTGATGTGGGTGGTAGATAATCAATTTCATTTTGGACCCAAATCATATTTTCTCAATCTTTGGACCTAGAGACCTCGAAACAGTGTAATTTCAAGGGGTTTTCGAGATTTTTGATTTTCTTCTATATGTTAGTTTCTAAATCTTGTATTCATCAATTCTAATCGATTTTATATTCAAAACAACTTCAAATCCTTAATTTTTTAACATGATTTTGGGGGTTTTACCCGATAAATTATAAAATGAGTTTTCTTCGATTTAAAGTTCGACTTTGCCTCATTTTTGAATGGGTTTCAGATATTGACTCCTATTAATATGGAAAACTTATTTCTAAAATATAATCCTGATTTTCCCCTTGTGCTTTCAGAATGATATCAAAGAAAATTTTTGACTAAAAATAAATTTAGTCAATATGGGAATCGTTGAATTTTTTTTAACTTATACATGTCATAGTTGATTAGATAGGACGCGTTTGATGTTGATTGAAGGGAGTAGATATTTTGATCGATGCCTTCGATTGAGTTTTGGCTTGTTTATATTCTCTAACGGCAAGTTGATATGTAGCTTAACTTTCTCCAAAGTGTTTATGTATTGTATGCTTGTTTGCTTGTATTTTATGAATCGTTTAGGATTGGAGGTCCCATTTAGGTGATATGACTAGTATATCCATGGGTACTTGAGTCTTTTGATGGACTTTATTTATATAATACTTACCTTAGTTAGTATTGCTACTTGAGAACATGCTTAAAATAGGTTGTAGATAGTTGACTTATTAACCTTGATTAAATTAATCATGGATGCCTTTTTTAGATCTTGAATTGGATTTAGTGGACTATATTGTGATGATCAGGTCTTAATAACCATTTAGGGGGTAATTATATTATTATTGTTAGTGATGGAATAATTGAGGTTTAGAGAAATCTTAGAGTATGAATGAACTTGTAATAGTTGATATGACAATATCTTATAAAGACATATAATTAACTAGCGTAGCTTTTCTTTTAGATCTTTAGTCTCATGTAGTTATTTTTGGAAAAGATAAGACTTATTGTATGGATCAATCTAGGTTTGGGTACTTTTGCAATAGTGTGCCCGTGTGAGGGATTATGTGGACATGATAATTGATGGAGAGGTTATTTATTATTGTGTACCCCAGTGGGGGATTATATGCCTATTATTAGTGATTGGGGAGAACATAGTGTGGTGATTCCCAAGTGGGGATTTCGGTTGATATTGTTTGCCTGAATTGTGCATAAATTACCATATTTATTATTGTGTCACGGAGTGGGGATTCACTTGTTATTATAGGTCTTATTTGTGTATTAAAATACCTTTTCATATTGATAATACCTGATTGACAAGTTTCAAATAATACTACTAATATCTTACATGAATATTCATTCTAGTGGTGCCGACCGAGGGTTGATATCATGAATTATTGACAAATTGAGTTGATTCTGAGATCACTTTTATATGTATTAAATGGATTGTTATTTTCATACTAATTAGTTGTGAGCATTATATTTTTATCTAATACATTCAAATTCATGGGATATTGGCATACTGAGAAACACACTATAAAATCCTTAATCCATGAATAATAGCCGGAGAAGTGAATAAGAAGCACTTTATAAAATTCCTATACAGAGGAATGTGTTGGTAAGGTTGATTGAGAAATACGGATTTTGTAAGAAAATGAAACACTATCTAAAAACCATTAGCTGAGGTATGTGCCGACAAGATATTTGAGATACGAGATTGATATTATGAAAGTATATGGGTTGCGAACTCCCCATAGATCCTGTCCGAAGCACTGAGATTTGGAAGGTGTATACGAATTGTCCCACCATCATCACCTTCTTTCATTGCATCACTGTATTGCACTGCATCTCTTTCTATGGTTTATGTAATACCCTACGTTTTAAGATCATTGTAAAACTTACGACTCATTATCTCAAGTTGTATAGATATCTTACGAGTCGTAAGATTGAGTAGTAGCCATGGTAGTGTGGGGTGATTTGAGTTCTGTTCAAGTTACGAATTGACCCTAGGAGTCTTCATTTGAAGTTATGAAGAGAAGTCATAAGGTCAGTAGCCTAGGTTCTCTAAGTTTCTATCCTAGTTACGAGTTGGGGGCTATAAGCGTAATGAGATGTTATGAGTTGTAAGTTTAGACTCGTGTGTTGACCAGTGTATACCATCTTTTCTCTGCCAAGTTTACGAGTCATGAGTAACTCGTATCCTCATCTAACAAGTCATAAGATTGACTCGTGACGACTGGCGGTCAATTTCTGTAAGTTCAGTTAAGGGGCTTTTTGGTCTTTTCCCTACTTATAACTCCCAACCCACGACCTATACCCAAGAGAGGCATTATTTTCCTCACTCTTCTAGTCAATTAACAATATTTTTTCTCCTTACATCTTCAAGAACAACAAGATTAGGGTTTCTCTTACCAAGACATCTCTCAAGCCTCAGAGATCAAGTCCTCTTCACAAGTCAAGCAATTCTAGGTATGAGAGGTTTTAGAAAAAGGTTAATTTCTCCATCCTTGTACCCAAAAAGCATGGTGTTAAGATTGAATTTACATGTTTTATATTAGGAGGCATGCAATTCACTTCATAGTTTTGGTATTTTTCTCAGAAGGGCCTTGGTACAAAGGTTAAGCTTAGTATTGTTTTTAATCCGTAGACTGATGGTTAGGCTGAACGCACAATTCAAACATTAGAGGACATGCTAAGGGCGTGTGTTTGAGACATTAAAGGAAGTTGGATGACCATTTACTATTGATTGAGTTTTCTTATAATAATAGTTATCATGCTATTTTCAGTACCTACAGATTTTATGTTCTATACTCAGTACTCTATGTTCTACTTGTATAATCAGTTAGTTATTATTATTATTATTCCTATTCATGAAACTATGCATATTAGCTTACCTCATTTAGCATACCAGTACATTCAAAGTACTGATCGCATACCTTTCTTTTGCACTGTGATGTATCATATCATAGGTTTTGACGCTTAATTCCCGGATCACATTTAGTCCCTCAGTTTATCAGTAGTACAGTACCAGTGGTGAGTCCTCATCATCCGAGCATAGATTATATTACTTCATGTCTTTATCTCAATAGTTAGTATAGTTAGTTGGGGCCTGTCCTATTAACTCACAGTATTCAGTTTGGAGGCTTTTCAGACACTATAATTAGCTATTCAGATTTCAGTATTATACCAGATTCATAATTCAATAGTCATTTCATTATTAAAACCTTATGGTATTTCAGTTATTTTTCTGTATTCTTGATTATATTATTCAGTACTCATAGCAGGTATCAGCTCATGGGTTAGCTTGTGGTACCTCGGGACCATAAGCACCGTGTAATGACTAGGGGGTAGTCTCGGGTTGTTATAAGTAGTGGAAGTAAAGGAGAAGCAGCAAAATGATCCCATACTTAGAAAAATATTAGAAGCAGTCCAGAATCAGAAGGTCGAGATTTTCTCCCAAGGGGGAGATGGTTTACTTCGTTATCAAGGTACGCTATATGTTCCAAATATAGATGGGTTGAGGGAAAGAATACTATCCAAGGCTTATGGTTTAAGGTATTCCATTCATCTGGGTGCTACTAAGATGTACCACGACTTACGGGAAATTTATTGGTGGAATGGTATTAAGAGGGACATAGCAGAGTTTGTGGCCAAGTGTCCTAACTGCCAGCAAGTTAAAGTTGAACACCAAATACTAGGTGGTATGCTACAGGAGATTAGCATCCCTACCTGGAAGTGGGAAGTAGTGAATATGGATTTAATCACATGGTTGCCTCGTACAAGATGCCAGCATGATTCAATTTGGGTCATAGTAGATCAAATGACTAAATTATCCCATTTCCTACCTGTCAAGACTTCAGATACAATGGAAGATTATGCTAAAATATATATTAGCGAGTTAGTAAGGCTTCATGGGATACCTTTATCCATTATTTTAGAGGAGACATGCAATTCACTTCATAGTTTTGGTAGTTTTTTCAGAAGGGCCTTGGTACAAAGGTTAAGCTTAGTATTGTTTTTAATCCGTAGATTGATGGTTAGGCTGAATGCACAATTCAGACATTAGAGGACATGCTAAGGGCGTGTGTTTGAGACATTAAAGAAAGTTGGATGACCATTTACTATTGATTGAGTTTTCTTATAATAATAGTTATCATGCTAGCATTCAGATGGCTCTATTTGAAGCATTATACGGGTGTAGGTGCAAATCACCCATAGAATGGTTTGAAATTGGTGAAGCGACATTGATTGGGCTAGATTATGTTCTTGAAGATATGGAAAAGTTTCATCTGATTCGTGAGATATTGAAAACTGCTCAGAGTCATAAGAAATTATATGTCAATGTAAGAAGGAGAGAGCTCAAGTTTGAAGTGGGCTATTGAGTATTCTTAAAGGTGTCGCCTATGAAGGGACTTATAAGATTTGGAAAAAAGGTAAATCTGAGTCCTTGATTTATTGGTCTATATAAGATAGAGAAAAGGGTGGGAGAGGTTGCTTACTAATTGAACCTTCCTCTAGAGTCAGTCACAGTTCACCCAGTGTTACATGTTTTGATACTTAAGAAGTACATTGGAAATCCATCCTTAGTAGTTCCCCTAGATAGTATTGTGGTCAAATATAACTTGATGTATGAGGAGACTCCTGTTGAGATACTTGATAGAAAGGTTCGAAGGCTAAGAAATAAGGATGTAGCGTCAGTAATGGTTCTTTGGAAAAATTAGTTGATTGAAGGGGCCACTTGGGAAGCTGAAGCGGATATGAAGACCAAGTACCCTTATCTCTTTTCTTCCAATTCAATGCCTACCAAAGGTAAATAGTTATTTTTAGCCAAAACTCTTCTCTTTAAGTCCGTTTAAGTATTCTTAATTTGTATCTTACGTTGTGAATAATTGGATCCTTATGATAGATATAAAGCTTGGTTGTAAGTCGGTATAGAGGTGTTGATTCTTTTCCAAATCCAAATACTAGATGAATCATATTCGAGGAAGAATGTTTCCAAAGGAGAGAAATTAAAATACCCCATATTTCAAGATCACTATGAAACTTACGACTCATTACCTCAAGTCATATAGACATTTTATGAGTTGTAAGATATGAGTCATAGTCATGGCAGTGTGGGGTGATTGGAGTTTATTTCAAGTTATGACTTGACCCTAGGAGATTTTATTTGAAGTTACGAGTTGTATAAAGAGAAGTCGTAAGGTCAGTAGCCTAGGTTCTCTAAGTTTCTATCGAAGTTATCAATGCTACAAGTCATATTGGAATGTTATGAGTCGTAAGTTTAGACTCGTATGTTGACCAGTGTATACCATCTTGTCCCTTCCAAGTTTATAAGTCATGAGTCTGACTCATATCCTCATCTAACGAGTTGTAATATTGACTCATGATGACTGGCAGACAATTTCCGTAAGTTCAGTTAAGGAGCTTTTTGATCTTTTCCCTACTTATAACTCCCAACCAACGACCTATACCCAAGAGAAGTGTTATTTTCCTCATTCGTTCAGCCAAATAATATTTTTTCTCATTATATCTTCAAGACCAACAAGATTAGGGTTTCTCTCACCAAAACATCTCTCAAGCCTCAGAGTTCAAGTCATCTTCACAAGTCAAGCAATTCTAGGTATGAGAGGTTTTAGAAAAAGGTTAATTTCTCCATCCTTGTACCCAAAAAGCATGGTGTTAAGATTGAATTTACATGTTTTATATTAGGGTTCATCCCTTAAATTCTCATATATTGAAGTGTACCCTTATCTTATGATTTGAATGCTAAAGATGCATAAAGGTTACATCTATTCATGTTTTGAACTTTAAGATTGATATTGTGATTTGAGTTTCATTGCTTTGATTTGGATTCTGATGAAAGATTTCTATATGGGTATTGGGCCTGATATTATTTTACAAGTGTTATTAAAGAAAGTAAGAGTTTTAAGATTTAAGAAGAAGCATAAAGTTAACAAGAAAGTTTAAGCTTTGAAGTTCCATTTATATGCAATATATCATGATTCAAGAGTGCCTGATCTTTTGATCTAAAGATAAGACATGAAATCCACAAGTTATTCATCTTGATTATGATTTAAGTAAAGAGACGCATAACAGTTTTCAATCTATAAACTCTTATGCTATTTTAAGGTGGATCTCTTAAGTTTGAGCATATACGTATTCTGGGAGTAGTATTTAGCACCGCGAAGGGAATGCGGATGAGTGTATCCTAAATTCTTGAAAACTATAAGCCCCCATAGGTTAATATTTTTCCCAATATGGATGAAGTATAGTGATCACTTGTTAAGATTTTATTCCGATCGCAAGGGTAGAATATCTCTTCCCAACGTGGATAAGACGTTGGACTCCATGATAGCTCACATGATTTATGTTTGTTAGAAGAATCTCCCATAAGAAAGAATAAAAGTAATAATTTCAGAAACTAAGTGTTATGGCTCGCTAAGTTATTTCATATGTATCATTATCCATGTTTTATGATTTTGCAGTATTTAGTTTTACTCAAGTCCAAAATGAGTCATTTACGCTTAGCATACATCATTTGAAGGTGTACATACATATTTAGTTCTTCTTTTACTTATGCATTCACCCCCACATACTCAGTACATTCCAAAAGTACTAACCCACATATATGTCTATATGCTACACACTCTTATAATGTAAGTTTGGGTGCTTATTTCCAGTAGCACGGTTGACTACGGGCATCATCACCTACATCCCAACTTTTGGTGAGTTCGCATAGTCTGAGGACCCAGCTTATCAGACTCTTATTCAGTGTTGAAAGTTATTTTAAATCTTTGATTTTCGTTTAAACTTCAAGTCAACTGAGGCCCATCCCGGTGGCTCTCTAGTTAACAGTAGAGACTTGTCAGACTGTGTATGTTATAAGTTCAAAGAGTTGGTTTAAGATTTCCAAAGTTAAAGACTTGCATTAAGATATGAAATTGTTTACCTTTAGTTTCTACATATGCTAGTTCACTTTTCATGTGAGTTCTAAGTTGAAAAAATATCATGGGTTAGCTTGGGGATATTCGTAGTCTTAAGCACCATGTGACGTCAAGGAGATACCCCGGGGTGTTACAATTTAATATTACATTATTTATTTACTTTTGTATTGTATTACCATTCACGAACATTGCTTGTGATATTGTACGAGAGCTCACCGTGTCTATGAACTCTGACTAGCACAATCATAACATCAACGGTGGCAGCTAGTACTCAGATCAGCATCAAAAAGGTACAAAAGTGTAATATGAATATCAAAGCTATGGATACTCAGTAGGCATCATCGACCGACTAAGCTAAATAATAGTATAAATATAATAATATATGAGTTAAATAAGCTAAGTCAACGTAAAAGGTCAAACCTAGAATAACGCTCCAAATTTTGAAAGTAAACAATTATAATAATGACAATAGTAAAGAAAATCATAACAATCTCTACATAATTAGCTCTCATAATCCAGAAGGTGTGAATAAAGTAAGTAACCCAATGAGGGCTCCCATTAGTCTGGAGGGTGAAATCAAAGAGAAATAATAGCATGAGTTATACTAATTAATCATATCTCAAAATCATGACCATGGAACCTTCCATACCGTAAAAAACCGAACTCAAAATGGCTCCATAACTGTCATAAATAACCTTTCCATTTGGCAGACTTGAACCAAAACTCACATCATCTGTCGAACTTGAATCAAAACTTATATCGTGAATAATGCCAAAGTCAAATCGGTCTTAATGTCATAATTTTTCTGGCTCGAATTGAAACAAATATCATCTCTCAAGTATCAATCTAGAATAAGGCATCATGTATCTAGACCTCCTTGGCTCAAGAAAGTAATTAAAGATAATGTACACGTCTATTGAATCTACAAAGAGCTAATAGTAGTCATGGCCTAAGGTGGATTGGAGGGGCCCACTTCTAACGCCAAAATTCATTCTAAGGAAAATTTATACCCGAACTAGGATAAGGTATCTAATTTTACTACTACATATTAAATAAGACACATTTTAGTCCTAAGATAGCAATTCTATCTAAAGAATGAGTAAATAGGTTAATTATGCCTAATTCTAATTCTTAATAGGCTAAATAATTCGAATCATACTGAATATATATCCAAAACCTAATTGACATCCCAAAACTAGCATAATATCACATTCATACTATAATTAATCTTAATCTAATAGAAAAGTAAACCTAGCCTACATAGACGTCAAAGAAAGCCTATGAAGTTCGCTAAATCAATGATTTTCCCTTTCAAGAAGCTCCTACATGATGCCACGCTATAAAAATGGTAACCAACTCATAAGTACGAGAACAACGATACCCATATTTCATCTCCATGCTTCGAATCCAAAATCATGCATTTTTTAAATCGTCAGTGCGTCCCTTTATGCTCAAGGATCATTTATCCTTAAGAATAGCTAAATTTCGAGCTCAAATGACACTAAAATCAACCCAAAAAATCTAGGGATTTGGCGAATAAATTATTAACAAAGAATTTAGCAGAAACTCACCAAGATTTTGAAAAGGAAACAAGTAATCCATGCTCACAAACAGCCCAAAATCTCCCAATAATTACTCTCCCAATTTCTCACCTTGCGCTTGTGAATGAGTGTGATATATACCTCTTTGCTCAGCACGTGACTATGTACCCCGAAAATGGAAGCTGCATGTCTTCGCCCGCTCCTGGTTCATGGTGGAATCCATTGAATGCGTTGGTAAAGCACGGGATTACGGCCGAAAAGCGGAGGTTTCCACTAGGCGAAGGAGCTCAAAAAATATCCTAACTCTCTATGGGCAAGAAGCAAGGGCGTAGCTACACTCTCTAGGATTTTAACTCTTGAGAATTATGAGGAAAATGGAAGAAAATAGGGATTTAATGACCTCCCAGGTGACACTTAAGAGGTCATCGCTAAAACGGCCAAGTACCGCTAAAGAGGTACCCGCTAGCCTGGCCTTCCACTAAAGCAGACAGGCTACCACTAAAGTAGTATCCGTTTTAGTGGACCAACCTCCACTTAAGCAGATCATATGGGAAATCCATGGTTTTTAAAGCGACCGGAGGCTGCTAAAGCAGCCTCTGCTAAAGCGACCAAGGAGCCGCTTTAGCAAATGCACCAGCTGAAATTTGGAATCTTTTCAAGTTTCCACCGACCCCTTGAGATTCATTCAAAATTCTGTGAACACAAACAAACTATGATACCCTATCAAATTTGATACTTTGGACCCAATGGCTCCATCAAAATTTTTATTCGAGGTCATTTTGACTAAATGTGGGGCATACACCCAGGGCCATTTTAAATAAATTTTGGTCAATAGCCTGGAATGAGTCTGAAAGCCGTAGAAACCGAACCAAAGGTCCCTCTAGACTAAAATCGATGTTTCGGAGCTGGTGAAACTATCAAAATTGGCATATGAGGTCATTAATCTAAAGTTTTTTTCCAATACCCAATTCTTACTAACAAAGACTTCAAAATAAGAAATTGCTCTAAAAATAATATAAACTATCTGGTAACTAAATTCTCAGCTCCAGCAAGTCATAAATGACTTAGGCTAGCTATAGGAAAGCTCTAAATGATGAAAATGCATGGAAATACAAAAAATGACCTAGAGGGTCATTACAATTCTGTATTTAGAGACTTGGACTAGTGACACCAAACCTGGGGTGTATCTTGGAATTTGTATTGCACCTTTAAATATTTTGAGATTTTTCTTCTTTTGATGCTCCTAATCTACTTATTTATTGGGTTTGGGTTGGAATAGACTTACTTGTCCAGAGGTTTTGATAAGTGTCATTACGTATCCATTTTGGATTGTGACACCTGTTTTCATCGAGTCAATGTCGTGACCCAAAAATTAGGTAATAGTGGCACCTATCACGATCCAACCTTGATAAGTAAGCCAATCACCTAAAAAGGAAAGAAATAAATTAATAAGGAAAGAAAAGATAAAGACAAGACTTCAAAAGAGAAGTCTACTCTATACCTCAAGATATAAGCGAAAACCTGAATAAAATGTCATAAAAACTCCCAAAACCTGATGTCATAAGTATAAAAGCATCTAATACATAAATGAATCTAAGAATATATAGCCTGTGTCTGAAATTAAAATAAAGACATAACAGTGGATAGAATGAGGCCTGGAGTCAACTCTAATAAACCTAGAGCATTTTAGTACCTCAAAATCACCAAATCCTCACACACTAACTCAGCCACCGTGCATCGTATTCTTACTAAAAATTGCATCAAAAGGGTATAGTAAGAGTGAGTACAGTCCACTTATACTCAGTAGGTATCATATCCTGGCTAAGAAAAGAAGAAATAATATAAGTAAGAAAACACTATGAGCACATCACCTGCAAATAGAAAAGTTTCCAAAAGGTATCTCACGCTGTCTCTATTAGCAGTTCTAATAAAAATACAAAAAGAAAAGGAGGGAAACAAGTAATCATGGAAGTAAGAATAAATAGAGTAAACACCAAGAAACATGTAGATAACACCAAAATATAAATACATATGGAATGCAATGATAATGATGATGTAATGATTTGGAAGTTATCGCATAACATTTTGTATACAAATACCGAGCCTCAATCTCTTAAGACAGGACTCATGGGGGGTTTTGCAACTCATATACTATAACTCAAAGTTTTCACCAAATCTCATCTTATGTCTCAATCTGCCCGAATAACACATCCCTCGATTTAGGCATTTTTAAAAGTGTCTTATTTTCTTTCAAAAATCAATGTTTCTCAATGATACCAATATCTATATTAAATGAGGATATAATGCTTACAATCAAATGAGTATGAAAATATCAAATTCATTCTCTCTTTCTCTCTCTCTCTCTCTTTATATATATATATATATATATATATATATATATATATATATATAAGTGAGCTCATAAATCAATTCAATATACCAATAATTCATTACATCAGTTCTAGTTGGCCACCATTGGAATAAATATGCATGTAAGACATCATTAATATCATATCAACCCACAAACACATGTATTTTATCATGATAAGGGCAAATAATGCTTAACAAGGCCTATATTATCTATTCAAACCCCCACTCGGATATCACATTAAGAAATAAGGCATTCAAATGCACTAAAAAGGCCAATGATGTCAAATAAAGGACTCCCGCACAGGCAACACAGTAGATAATATCATAAGTCAACAACAACAGAATATAAGCCCCCACACAAACATCTCGCAATATATAATAGCTTAAAAATCATATTCTATAGTTGTTCTTCTCAATCCATAGCATGCTTTACTTATTCATTAACTACTCAACCCAGTCTAAAGAAAGTTAAGTCATAACCTACCTCAATGCGACAAAACCCAAGCCTAGAGTCCATCAACACAGAGTCTTACCCTTTCGAACGACCTTGGATCAACTACAACATTCAAATATAGCATCTACACATTAAAAAAAAGCTAATGATACCTATATTACCCATATTTAAGTGGAGTCCAAAACGGATTCGAAAAATAAGTTCAAAGACAAAAGGGATAAAACCAGAATTTTATTTTAGAAACTCATTTTCCAAGGTTATAGGAGCTTACAATTTAAAATCCACACAAAATTGAGTTAAAACGAGTCTTAAATTAAAGAAAATTCATCTTCAAGCTTACTGACAAAAAACCCAAAAATTCATTTTAAAATTGAGATCAAAGAGTGTTTTTGAAGATATAATCAATGAAAAGTAATGAAAATAAGGGTTTAGAGATTACCCACACAAAAATTGATAAAGAAATTCTCAATCGCCTTTCCTGAAGCTTGGAGGTCTAAAAAGGTGGAAAAATAGCGAAATGGACTATTTATACTATTTTGTGAACAGTGCATCGCGAACCTAACCTCGCGATCACGAAGGTCAACATAACCAAGTCAACTAAATGTCCTTCGCATCCATGACTATGGATCCACGGTCCAGACCATCACGTTCATGACAACCTCTTCGCATTCGCGAAGAAGGCAGAAACTTGATCCGAGTCTAATTATTTTTCACGATCATGATGAAGGGAAAATATCATTCTCGGCATTCATATTTGGTGGCCCGCATTTGCGAAGAATGAGGTATCAGGCACCAGATATCAACAAAAATGTTGATGTGTATAATTTTCAAAACCTCTGAACGGACCCTCAGGATTCATTCGGGATCCCACAAAACTAAATCATATATGTTACTAGGCTATTTTTGATGTTTCGAACTCAATGGAGACGTTAAATTTAAAAAAAAAAGACTGTTTTCAATAGTTTAGTCCCCGAAACCCCTTCAAGGCATATTTCACTAGTTTTTCAAATGGAGGGTTGAAATGCAAACTAAATGCTCTAAATTGAACCAACCTTGCTCCTAATTCAAATTAAACATTCTGAATATGATAGAATTGTCCAAACTGTCATCCGGCACTCAGAATATCAAGTGTTGACCAAAGTCAACTATGGAATTTTTAAAGCTCCTAAACACCTCAAACTCTCCCAAAACCCTTCCAAAGGTAATGGGAATCATGCCAAACCATCCCCATACTCTGAAATCATCGTGTAGCAACTACGGAAAAGAAAAATGGTCAAATCGCATAAAAAGTAAGATTTCACACTTCACGTCATTACAATTATTTTCTCTGTTCAGCGACTATAGATGTAGAAAACATAAAACATAAATTCATCCTTCTCATTGTTCAGTTAGACACTGATTTGGAAGTTTTACATTCGGACATAAGGTTGAGAAACACAATCTTGATGGAAAAAATCTTCACAAATGTTCATCATCATGCCAAATGGAACATATAATAGAACTACAAAGCAAGGTTCATGTTGGAGGTTACATGGCTCGACTCAGCGCTAGCGGAGCCGGGAATTTAACGAAGAGTTTGTAAATTTTCTTAGCAAATGCATTAAGGTGTGCAAAATTATATACACACTCATAATAGCTAATATTTAGCCTATATACACAACATAATTTTTTGACAAAGGGTATGCACCTGACCACCCTTTAATGTAGGTGGCTCTACCCATGACTCAGCCGACCAATATCGATGATATTCAGACACTTTTAATCGGAGATCTGCATTTTGGATGAATGAATAAGCCGTCTTACAAAAACTGGAGATCTACCAAAGTTTCTAAAATACATTATTGTTGTTGAGTTTTTAATGTGTAGGATATATCTGCTATCTGATTGTTATCTTTTATGTATTCGGGTACAAAAATATATATATATATATATAAGAAACACAAACTTCAACACTAGTTCAAGTCCAAGACAACAACACTTATGAAGTTCTGTAACACCTTTAACGCTAGATTACGAATAATCTATCTAAGAAGTGTGTTAAGATTCAGAAAAGAGATGAAACAAAATTTAAGACCAAGTCCTCCGAATTCATGGAGTGTCCTTAAGGAATAATTCCCCTCACTGTACCCGAGGTTTTGGAATCTTCCTCCTAGGATAAAATGTCCTTCAATCCGAACAATAGCGGTACCTCAAATTGTTGGATTCAGCAAACTCACTCAACGGTTTGATAGATCACACAGAAAGTTTTTCAAGACAAGAAGAGATTTTGTATTATAGAAAATTCGTACCAAAACCTATGGATGAAAGCAGGTTTATATAGCCAACATGTGCCTCTTCTGAAAAGCGGCAATGGTTTACTTAAAAGGTGTGACCTTTCTGGAAAAGCCATGTCTGTTCGTCCAAAGAATGTGTCTTTTTCGAACAAGCATACCATTTCATAAATCAGTGTCTCATTTCATTGAAGAGTTGCATCCCTTCATTTCAGCACTGCACTATTTTGAAACACTGTTTCGGAATCTGCATGCTTGTATATAAATAGAGTATCAAAACACAGAAAAAAGTTGCATTTTTCCCTTTGGTATTTTCGAACTGAATTTTTGTCAAATAAACTTTGTCCAAAAATTAGATCTCATTGATCGATCATTTGACAAATCCAAATCCAAATCCAAATTCGAAGCTGAGCTGAGCGAGCAAGCGACGACGACGGCACGAAGCATCTCTTATTTCTTGCCTCACTTACCATGTGGAGTAAGTGTTTCTAATTTTAAACACTTACAAGTTCTCTTCTTCCACCAATGTGGGAGAAAGAGTGAACTTTCCAATTTAGGAGTACACTTTCTAAATTAGTGTCTCCCTTCTCTCCACTATTTTTTCTCTATTTTTTATTCACACTTTTTCGTATACTTTGAACCCAACAATCCCTCACATGAATGGGAAATGGATATTTTATTTTTGTAAAATTTTTACGGATAAGTATATGATCATCAAGCAAAGGCTGATTATATCTGGATAAGTGGGTTTTCCTTTGAACTTTCCATAGTGAACATGCATCAATGCACTCGGTCAATCGGTAGATTTGATATCTTTGAACCGTCAAGCTTTAGTGTACACCTAGACAAAAAATGTCACATAACCAGCCTTTTACTATTTATGGTTCTCGTGGTTTTGTTCTTTTCAGACATGAACACGTCCCGATTTCATGAGAGCTTAGAGAACAGGCCTTTACTAACATTCTCCTTGAAGTGGCTTCCACTTCACCCTCACATAGGTTATTTCTAAATGTTCAATCCTATAGATTAAACTATTTGTTCAAATCTGCCAAATTTAGATAAAAGACTTTTCACTTTAAGTCTTGTGCTTATTTACTATACATTGTCTACATCATAAGAATGGGTTGGGTAATTGACAATGTTGAACCTGTCAGACACAACTTTATTTGATCTTCTTGAACTCAGCTCTTGGGATCTCTAGTCTACTAGGTAGAGTTACCGTTATGCTGACTTGTCTTAGGTCTTAAACCCATTCCCTTGGATATCCTTTTCACTCCTTATCTAGATAGGCCTTTTGTAAGTGGATCCGACATATTATCCTTTAACTTTACATGGTCAACAGTGGTAATTCCACTAGAGAGAAGTTCTCTAACGGTATTATGTCTCCTTCGTATGTGACGAGATTTTCCATTGTATATCATGCTCACTGCCCTACCTATTGCCATTTGGCTATCACAGCATATACATACTGGTTCCATTGGTTTGGGCTAATAAGGAATATCTTCCAAAAAATTCTGGACCCATTCTTCTTCTTCACTGGCTTTATCCAATGCGATAAATTCAGATTCCATTGTAGAGCGAACAATACAAGTCTGTTTGGATGATTTCCAAGAGACTGCTCCTCCATCGATAGTAAATACATATCCACTTGTGAATTTCACTTAGTTTGATCCGGTGATCCAATTTGCATCACTATATCCTTCAAGTACCGTAGGATATTTATTATAATGCAAGGCATAGTCTTGAGTGTATTTAAGATACCCCAAATCACTTTTCATTGCCATCCAGTGAGTTTTGTTGGGATTACTCGTGTACCGACTCAATTTACTAATATCACATGTTATGTCTGGTTGTGTACAGTTCATTATATACATTAAACATCCCAAAACTCTTGCGTACTCCAATTGTAAGTCACTTTCACCTTCATACTTTCGAAGTGCAAAGCTCACATCTAATGGAGCCTTGGCAATACCGAATTCCATATACTTGAATTTTTCAAGTACATTTTTTATACAATGAGACTATGATAATGTCAACCCTTGTGGAGTTCTATGGATTTTTATTCCTAAGATCACATCCGCAACTCCAAGGTATTTCATATCAAACTTGCTCTCGAGCATTTGCTTCATTGCATTATGTCAGAAATGTCTCTATTGAAGATCAACATATCATCCACATATAAACAAACAATGACTTGGTGATTTGGAGTGTCTTTAATATAAACACATTTATCACATTCATTTATGCTGCACCCGTTGATAACATGGTTTGGCCAAACTTTACATTCCATTATTTAGGTGCTTGCTTTAGTCCATACAACGACTTAATAAGTTTACACACCTTATTCTCCTTTCCTGTAACCACAAAACCTTCAGGTTGTTCCATGTAAATTTCTTCCTCTAATTCTCCATTTAGGAATGCAATTTTCACATCCATTTGATAGATTTCAAGACCATATACCGTTGCCAATGCAATTAATATTTGAATCGATGTTATCCTTATTACTGGCGAGTATGTTTTAAAGGAATCAAGACCTTCTTTTTGTTTGAAGCCTTTTACTACAAGTTTTGCCTTGTATTTGTCAATAGTACCATCCGCTTTCATTTTTCTTTTGAAGATCCATTTAGAACCTAAAGTTTTATTTCCTGGAGGAAGATCAACCAATTCCCATGTATGGTTGCTTAAGATTGAATCAATCTCACTATTGATTGCCTCTTTCCAAAAGGATGAGTTCGAAGACGACATCGCTTCTTTAAATGTTTGAGGCTCATTTTCTAAGAGAAATGTTACAAAATCCAAACCAAACGAAGTTGACGTTCTTTGACGTGTACTACATCTTGGATTTTCTTCATTATGTAGATTCTCACTTGGTTCATCTCGAGGTCGTTTAGACCCTCCACTAGACTATTCATGTCTAGTTTTATACGGGTAAATATTTTCAAAGAATTTAGCATTATCTGATTCAATTACCATATGTTCATTTATATCCGGATGTTCGGATTTATGAACCAAAAACCAACATGCTTTACTGCTTTTAGCATATCCTATGAACACACAGTCCATAGTCTTAGGTCCTATCTTAACCCTTTTAGGCATAGGAATTTGAACCTTTGCTAGACACCCCCACACTTCAAAATATTTCAAATTGGGTTTCCTTCCTTTCCATTTTTATAAGGAATTGATTGTGTCTTACAATGGGGAACTCTGTTGAGTATACGATTGGTTGTAAGGATAGCCTCTCCCCACAAGTTTTGCGGTAAATCGAAACTTATAAGCAAGGCATTCATCATTTTCTTCAAAGATTAGTTTTTCGTTTCCGCAATTCCATTAGATTGAGGTGAATACGAGACCGTAGTTTGATGGATAATTCCATTCTCTACACATATTTCGGCGAAGGGAGATTCATATTCTCCACCCCTATCACTTCTTATCATTTTTATCTTTTTCTCTAACTGATTTTCTACTTCAGTTTTGTATTGCCTAAACGCATCTATTGCTTTATTCTTACTATTTAGCAAGTAGACATAACAATAACTAGTGCAATCGTCAATAAAATTTATAAAATACTTTTTCTCACCACGTGATGGTGTTGACTTCATACTACAAATGTCAGTGTGTACTAAATCTAAAGGATTGGAATTCCTTTCAATGAACTTATACGGATTTTTGCATACTTTGATTCCACACATGTTTGACACTTTGATTTATTGCACTCAAAGTTTGGCAAAACTTCTAAGTTAATCAATTTTCATAACGTTTTGTAATTAACATAGCCTAAATATTCATGCCATAAATTATAAGACTCAAGCAAGTAAGAAGAATTTGAACTTTTATTTATTTCAACATTCATTACATTCATCTTATAAAGTCCCTCGGTGATATAGCCTTTTTCTACATACACTTCTCCTTTTCTAATTACAATTTTTCCAGAAATGGTTACACATTTGAATCCGTTCTTGTCTAGAAGTGAAATAGAAATCAAGTTCCTACATAATTTCGGAACGTACAAGACATTATTAAGTGTCAACACCTTTCCTGAAGTCATTTTCAAGCCCACTTTTCTTGTTCCTTCTACCTTAGTCGTAGCGGAGTTAGACATGTAGATCATTTCTTCCACTTAAGTCGAAGCGAATGACGAAAATAACTCTTTGTTGGCACAAACATGGTGGGTGGCTCTAGAATCTATCCACCACTCGCGAGGATTCCCCACCAAGTTGCATTCTGAAAACATAGCACACAGATGATAACATTCTTTATTGGACTCAATCATATTTGCTTGGTCCTTTTTCTTGCCTTTCTTAGGGGAAAGACAATCCGTGGACTTATGGCCAATCTTGCCACAGTTGAAGCACTTTCCCATGAATTTCTTCTTGGGTTGATGGCTTCCTTGTTCAACTTTTTTTCTTTTCTTAGAATTGTTTTGGTCATCTTCTACAATATGTGCTCCATTAACTGTAGAATTCCCTTTTGACCTTCTCTCGGCAGCCTTATTATCCTCTTCAATACGTAGTCGAACAATAAGATCTTCGACAGTCATCTCCTTGAGTTTGTGCTTCAAGTAGTTTTTGAAGTCTTTCCACATAGGTGGTAGCTTCTCAATGATCATTGCTACTTGAAATGCATCATTCACAATCAAACCTACAGAACAGTTTATGTAAGTACTAAGAACATTTTCAATTTGTTCAACCAAGGTATTTTTCAAAGATATACCTTTTGCTAGGAGATCGTGAATGATTACTTGCAATTCCTACACTTGAGAGACAACTGATTTGCTATCTATCATTTTAAAGTCCAAGAACCTTGCAATAAAGAATTTCTTAATTCCCACATTCTCTATCTTGTATTTTCGTTCTAGTGCCCCTGATATGTGAGCTAATGCTAACACATTTGAGGCTTTTAACTAAGAATAATTGCGAAGTCTTAAGCAACTTTTGTCTCTTTTTATTGCTTTATGTTTGATTTTGCAGTAGAAGCTAAGATGCTAGAGAACCAACAAGAATGGAAACAAATGAGCTGAAATCTGAAGTAAATAAAGGTGAAGTGCGGCTGACGACATTTGTGATAAGTCATCAGCCCTGTGATAAGCTATCAGCTTCATCGTCAATAGCAGACAGAGAATTGGCCTAAGTTGAAAGTTGTGACGATATTTTGTGATAGGACATCAAGGAGCTGAAAAGTCGTCAAGATTGCCGTCAGCCTAAGGCAGAACATGAGAGCTGAGAAAAAGCCTTGACGACATTTGTGATAGGTTGTCAAGGAGATGATAGGGCATCACCATTTGTCGTTAGCGTTAGGTAGCGAGTACCAAAAGCATAAAGGAAGCTGACGACATTTGTGATAAGTCGCCAGCCTCCTGATAGGCTATCACAAATGGCGTCACCTAATTCGAGGAATTTCTGAATTTTATTATTTTGTTTCCATAATTAGGGTGAACTATTTAAAGCCTTGTTTAGGATTTTCTTAGGAGTTTCAAACCTGAGTTTTGAGACTCATATTTTTTGTTATTTTCTCTCTCTAGTTTCTTGGCTTGAAAAAAGCAATTACTTTGAAGAGATTTTAATCATTACTTTAGGATTTCTACTTTGATCTAATCTGAGAAACACTCGTTGTTATTCATCTTGTTGTAAGTTCATCTTTCAAATTATGAATTCAACTTGTTGTACCGATTATTACATTATGCGTGGCTAAATCCCTTTAACCCAAATTATGGGATCTATGGGTTAGGTCTTAGTAAGTTGCTAAGTGTTCAAGATTCTAAAGGTAATAGGACTCTTTGATAATTTTGAGGTTTTAATTATTGTCTATTAGCTACAAACGATAGATAGCACCTGCTTTGATTTGCTTGAGATAAGAAATCAACTATAGTAGGAAGTGAATTATTGACAGGGACTTGGAAGCTACCAACCTTCCGGTTAATAATTGACGTTGTAACAAGGTTAATTAACCTAAGGTGAAGTCTGGTCAGTGAATATAAATTCCCTAAGTCCGAGAGGATTAGGTAATTAAATGCTTAAGTAGGTCGAGAGACATTTAGGCATAACTTCGATAAAGACAATCTGTTGTTCCTACCTATCGTGAGAATCTTGAATCACTATTAGCATCTGTCAAGTACCAAAACCCATAGTGAACATAATTATGATTTTCCATAAACTCTTGATTACAAACACTGAAACTAAAGTGACCAACAATTATTTGTTGATCATCAAAAATCCCCATTTTATCTTTTCGTATCATTTGTTCGAATTTAACTTGTATCTTTAGTTTCAAACTAGTTTAATCACCACTCACATTGTTCCCTGTGGATTCGACCCCTACTCCAAAGTTGGGTAAATATATTGATGACGATCGCCTTGCACTAAATTGACGTGTAAGTTGATCATTATCAGCCTCCCACAATTCCTTCAATGTCTTAGTTCCACTGTAAACATTGTAGAGGTCGTCTTGGAGACCACTCAATATATAATTCCTGCAAAGGAAGTCCGAGTGTTTCTAAGCTTCTACAATCATGAAATGCTCTTTTTTTGAGGTTCCCTCGGGCACCTCAGGAGTATCCTCACTAGTGAACCTTTGAAGGCATAGAGTGGTGAGGTAAAAGAACATTTTTTGCTGCCATCGCTTAAAGTCAATGCCCGCAAATTTTTTGAGTTTTTTTGAAGTTGTCATTGGTTGCGGAGCATTTGCTCGACTTGTTGAAGTAATGCTAGTTACCCCCACAGTCGTAGACGCATCTTGCATTTGACTTTCGTTAGTCATTTTACTGTCACCACAAGACAATAAAATTTAGTATTTTCAGAATACTACTTATAAAGTTAAGCAACTTCAAACTCTTCTTCTTGTTTCTAGTTAACGATGAAGTTTTTATGACTTCCAATCGTTAACCGAATGATCTTTAACTTGTGATGAAGATTTTATGTCTTCGAATCACTAGTTAAGTTCAAATGGAGTAGAAATCTTAAAGCTTTAATCTTCAAAAAAAAGCAATACAAATTCTGCAAAATATTATTCTTAAGACTGTTATCTGATTGTTATCTTTTATGTATTTGGGTACAAGAATATGTATATAAGAAACATAAACTTCAACACTAGTTCAAGTCCAAGACAAGAACACTTATAAAGTTTTGTAATACTTTCAACACTAGATTACGAATAATCTATCTAAGAAATGTGTTAAGATTCAGAAAAGCGATGAAACAAAATTTAAGACCAAGTCCACCGAATTCATGGAGTGTCCTTAAGGAATAATTGCCCTCACTGTATCCGAGGTTTTGGAATCTTCCTCCCAGGATAAAATGGCCTTCAATCCAAACAATAGTGGTACCTCAAATTGTTGGATTCAGCGAACTCACTCAATGGTTTGATAGATCACACAGAAAGTTTTTCAAGACAAGAAGAGAGTTTGTATTTTAGAAAATTCATACCTAAACCTGTGGATGAAAGCAGATTTATATAGCCAACATGTGCCTCTTCTGAAAAGGGGCAATGGTTCACTTAAAAGGTGTGATCTTTCTAGAAAATCCATGTCTGTTCGTCCAAAGAATATGTCTTTTCCGAACAGGCATACCATTTCATGAATCAGTGTGTCATTTCGTTGAAGGGTTGCATCCCTTCGTTTCAGCACTGCACTGTTTCGAAACACTGTTTCGGAATCTGCATGCATGCATATAAATGGAGTATCAAAGCACAGGAAAAAGTTGCATTTTTCCCTTTGGTATTTTCGAACTGAATTTTTGTCAAATAAACGTTGTCCAAAAAATAGATCTCATCGATCATTTGACAAATCCAAATCCGAAGCCGAGCGAGCGACAACGACGACGGCGAGAGGCATCTTTTATTTCTTGTCTCACTTGCCATGTGGAGTAAGTGTTCCTTATTTTAAACACTCACAAGTTCTCTTCTTCAATGTGGGAGAAAGAGTGAACTTTTCAATTTGGGAGTACACTTTCTAAATTAGTGTCTCCCTTCTCTCCACCATTTTTCCTCCATTTTTCATTCACACTTTTTCATATACTTTGAAGCCAACGGTATCTTAGGGAGAGGAAAAAATGTTTTAAATTATTGTGATAGCAGGTAAGTGTTACTATTGTCATATGCTTTGCGTTGATTTTCTACTGAGCATTACACAGGTTTTATCCTGTTTGGCAAGCTTTTTTTTTTTTTTTGGGGGGGTGGCCGACAGTGCTTATTTTCTCAAAAAATTCTTATTTTAAAAAAGTAAGGTGTGTGATTAACCTTTTGAGAGAAATAATTTCATAAGCTAAAAAATCCGTAGCTTTTTCAAAAATTTTTAAGAAAAATACACTTAGAAACACGATGAAAAAAATATAACATAAAAAAATATATAAGCAATTCAAAATTGTTATTTCAATTGTAGGCGAAATACTATTTAAAAAGTTTAACTAAACTATTATAGTAAACACATCCATGCAATTGGACACTATGGCAGGTGTGCGAGTAAAGATTTGAATTTTTAGTAAAATGAGTAAAGAAAATAATTAAATAATCTTGAAAGTTATTGTTAACAAATTTAGGCAAGATTTGTGCCTAAATTTGTTAACAACTTTCAACTATTATAACCCGTTGAGGTGTTAAATATGCTAACATTCTATCATGTAAATTTTATAATATTATTTTACAAACAAACTGTATTTTGTAAGTTTTTAAAAACCTTATAAAAATTATTTGAGAAATTTGTTGCGAGTGGTATTCTTTTCATGTCTTATCTGATGTAGCACACTTTAATTTATCATATCATTTGCAGTGTGTTGACAAAGCTTGATTTGAATCTTCTTATTGCAAGGAAACAAATGTGTTAGATGAGTGCATGTAATATGAAATCAGTAGATTTTTCTAAAAAAAAAAAAAAAATTATATCTGGATGAGTTCAAAATTCAACACTATTAATACAATTTTATTTCAATTACATGTAAGCTCCTGTTTGAGGAAAACTAATTAAAATATTACAATAGAAAATTGTTTACAAAAATTGTGTTAGAGATAAAGTGAAAATATTCATACTTACAATTCATTCAAAACTAAAGTTACCTAATGAAAACAATTGTTATCAATAATTTAAACAACTAAGAATTACTATAAAATAGATAATTTTATTTGTACGGAGAATATTTTCTTGTAAATCATATTTATTCTCCATCGTTATCTTCAGTTGCATAGAATATTTTGATGATTCAATTTTTAAGTTAAATGTATGCTAGTATTGGATAATAAATGATAATTGAGTTATTTTAGACAAGAAATTTGGTCGCAATAAATATTTTGTCTGATTTTTCCTAAGTGGGAAATAAGGGTTGATGATTTATCATGTTTAAACAAAAAAGGAAATGGGACAAATATATTCATCAACTGTGTGATTTTTAGAGTAGATATATACTCAGTTAAGAAACTGATGCAAATAAATCTTCAACTGTATGGATTATTGTTTTTGTTTGAGTTAGATCGATTCGATCAGTTAAAAAATAAAGTAAAACTTATATAAATTTCTATTAGTTTACCTCTAATTACACTCTCTCTTAATATTTATCAAAATTTCATAAAATTTTTGTTTTTGTTTTTTCGATACATTCAATTACAAGAGATACATTGTTGGTGATACATTCGATGAAGTAATTAATGCACGCTAATTAAAAAAATAATCAAAATTAACTTAATTAGAAACTAAATCACTTTTCATTTCTTCAAATTAAGAGTCAAAAATTTCTAAAACATTATAATTAATCATTATGTGTATTTTCAAAATTTTCTCTTCCCCATTCAATTTGTAGAATCATCTTTTCCTCCGTTCTCTATTTCTTTTGCGTTCTTTTTTTCAAAGATTCTCAATGAATATATCCGTATGAAATTTCGGAGGTTGGGTTACTGATGTCAAGTATGAAGATATAAGATTGAAGCACTGTAATCAGAGAACGTGTAATGATATGGGGTGAACATATATTTTTGAAGCCCGATATATTGTTGGAGGAAATTCATCTTCATTGTTGATCCGTAATGATATGGGGGTGAAGCTATACGTAGAGGTTAAGAAAAGTGTGTCATTGATCATTCTTTCAGTTTCAAAGTCAAAAAATTCAACAAACAAAGGTATGTATATGTTGTTGTTATATTTCAACGGAAATAGAAAATATCTTCACTTTAAGGTGAAGATGATGTTATTTTTGGTTTATAAATTATGTATCTCACGTGTTGCATATTCTTGAGGTAGAGATATAAAATTTATAATTGCTGAGATATATCCATTTACAAATATATTTGGTCTATATACATATTACAATGGCAAAGCATACTGAGATACAAAATTTAGTTTATGTATTGAGAAAAATTTATGAGATACTTTAAGCGTTAAAGTAAATAGTGTAAATTAATATTGCATCTCATAAATAATTATCATGTATTTATTATGAGTGATACTTTTATTAATAAACATGTTGATTTCAATATGGTTGTATGTATTTTGTAGTTATGTCCTAAAATATTTTTTGAAGGATTGTAGTTGGATTCTTAAGACGTCATGTCGAAAAAGTTTGAAACTTTTCAAAGTAATAGTGTTTCATGATGTACACACGTACAGAAAGATAGAATGTTCACCCATATTCAAGCTACGATTTCATTCGTTAGCGATTTTATGGCTCCAAAGCTAGTCAATCATAAGAGAATACACACATACACCAATCGATATAATTGAAAATATCAAATCTGCTTTTTGTGTTGACATAATTGAAGATATCATATTACATACTTGTTACATATTTATTATACAACACATTTGTATTTAAATAGTATATATACATAACTACAATAATTCTATAATGATGTTATTAATGTACTTATAATGTTTCAGTCTCCATATTTATGTATCTGATACATATTTTTAATTGTAATGGTGAATCTTTGTTGAATAAATTTTTCTGAATATAATGAAGTTTAGATTATCTTTTTCGTATTATCAAATACATATTTTTTTCAATATTAAAATTCTTGTATAAATGTAACTTAATCAACTGATATTGTGAATCATTCAATCACTAGTCATTATTTTTGTACAAGACAACAATTGTTGTTTATATTTATCAAGGATATATAACAGCAGATACATGTTATATTAGAGATACTTATTATAAATGATAAGACATATTTGACACAAAACTAAAATTGGTAGTATAATACTCATTTAACATATGCATTCAGGGTAAAAATATTTGTTAAACGTCTTTTTTGTATGTAAATGTAGAGATACGTAACCTCGTTAATATCTAAAATACATACTAGTGTTTAATTTCAGTTTCTATCTTTTTTATTTATGTATCTTAGTGTAAATACATTACATTATACTTTTTTCAATAAAAAACTTAAATATAAGAGATGTATAATATTCATTTATATTAGACATAGAGAACTAAAATATATTATGTGTCTTCAGTGCATAATTATGTATCTCCGTGTAAATACATTATGTTATATCTTTTTAAATAAAAAAAACATAAATATGAGAGATACAAAATATTCATTTGTATCAGAAATAGAGATCTAAGATATATTATGTATCTTCAGTACATAATTATGTATCTAAGTGTAAATACATTACATTATTCTTTTTCTATAAAAAAAATATAAATATAAGAGATACAAAATATGTATTTGTATTTGATAAGATACATATATTCATGCTCATGCTCCCTATTACTTCTAAAATTCTACTGGGTATGTTATTATTTGTATCGTTTGATCTTTGATAGTTTCTTCTTTTTTTTTTTTTTCGTGTCAACAAATTATTGATTTTATGAACTAGTTGATGATTATGTGGCTTGTCCAACTTAAACATCAAATCTTGCAATTTTAACAACTTGTCACTTAGTTATATTAAAGCTCCTTTACCTATATACGATTCTCTTTTGAAGACAGATTGCATATGATTAAATAGTAGTAAGATAATAATAAACAAACACGACAAATTACATCTTTCTATATATAGTGAGAGGACCCGAATCAAGACTTAAATAGTACTTGAAGTAGATTATGAAAAATAATTCAAATTATGATATCAATGGTATTAAATTGGCGAAGAGAAAATATTCAAGTTAGGAGGATAATTAATATATCATAATTTTTAGTGTAGAAGATATGTATCTACAAATTAAGGAGCGAGAATATAAATTGAGATATTTGTAATTTTTATAAAGTGAAGGTATTTTTAGTATTTTAGCCAACTTAAGTTGTGGTTTTGTGAAATTAAAAATAAATTTATTATATTTTTAATTGAAAAGATAAATAATATTATTTTATTAAATAAATACAAATCTATTGGTAAAACGAATATATGTGCAGCGTTACACAAATAGTAAGATTATATTTGTTCCACCTTTTTAATAAAGAATATATTTATTCTAAATTGTAAAGTTAGAGGGTTTATTTGCCTTTGCCCAATAAAAAATAGGATAATTAAATGACTTAGAAAATATAAACTCTTATTATCCTATTTAGCCTAAGTGATACAGGCATGATCACGAGTATGGATATGTTTAAGTGTGTCAATAGTCCACACAAAGGAGTGCATTGCTGAAGTGTGAAAGGAAGACCTAAACACATCAAAATCAGTCCCTAACTTACACTTGAAGGGCGCCTCACTCTTAAGGGGTCTTTTGGACATTTTACATCTTATTTTGTAATAGCTTATATATAGAACATTTTAAGGTTTTAGTCATTAGATTTTGAAGATATTGAAAGTTGAATAACATTTTGAAATATTTCTCTCTTGTGAGAAGGCCCTTTAGCCGAAACTAGGGCAACTACAAGTGTGGATTCACTTGTGTTGTGTTCAAGGCTTGGAAACGTTGGTGCTTGGGGAGATTGACGTCCCTCTTGTGTCTACATAAGAGTGTCATGTTATTATTACTTGTATTAAGGATTTTGGTGTTTGATACACACCTTAGTTCTTAATATTTGTAATAATCTATGTCACACTACTTATCTTTCATTCTTGTAATCGTGTAATAGTGTTTGTTCTTGTAATCTTGTATTCTTGTTGTGTTTTTGAATCCGAAACTTGTGTTCTTTGTGTTCATCTTGTTCATCACGTATTGTTGGTGGTGGTGTTGAATACCTTGTTATTCTTGTCATATTGTTGTGTTTGTGGTGGTGGTGTTAAAGCCGAGACTTGGTTTCATTGTGCTCTTGGGTTCACCTTGTTTTTGTGAACTGTTTTGAGTGTTTTTGGTGCATTTCGTAGATCGATTTGTATCACTAACTTTCAATAATTACAATTCATAGACTCTCTTGAAAATTAAATACAATCTATAGTCTCTCTCCTTTATTGTCCCCCTTAATTTTTTTTTCTCTTTTTCTCCTTCTTTTCCTATTTTCTCTTCTTTTTGTCTTTTTTTTATTTTTTCCAGTTTTTTACCTTTTCATTTTTTTAAATTCCATTTGTTCCTTTTTTTTTCTTTTTTCCTTTTTATTCTCGTTTTTTAAATTTTCTTTCTTTTTTTTTGTTTTCATTTTTTCCATCTCTTTTTTTCTGCAGCCTTTCTTTTATTTTGTTTCGTTTTTTCTTTTTTGTCATTTTTTCTCCTTTTTCCTTTTTTTTCATCATTTTTTTGTATTCTCTTTTTCTTTTTACTCATTGTTTTGTCGTTATTGTCGTATTTATGTTTTATATGTTTTTTACATTTTATATTTATTCGTATCATACTATATATTTCAGATAAATTTATTATTTATATTTGAATACTTTAGTCGTAAATACAATTTATCATTTGTATTTATATTTAAAAAATTATATTTTATTGAGTCTAAAATATATAATATGCAACGTGTCATTTAATGCAAATGTAACGTTAGTAGTTGTATGTCAAGTTTATCATTTGTATTTTTTTATATAAACAAGTATCATTTGTATGTGTATGGTTCAAGTTGTATAAAGATGTATCGTTTCATACAAATATAAACATTGTATTTGTATTGTTTAACATTTGTATTTTTGTAATTTATCATTTATATTTGTATTAGTAAAATACAATTTGTATCAATGAATATAAATACAACTGTTCATAGTAAAAAATAATAATTCTCTTTTAATTACTTAAAAATACGCATGATGTTGTCAACTACAAATTCAAATACAAACAAATGAAACAAGTGAAATTATAAATACACATGCAATATGTGGCCAATTTATAAATACAAATACAAAATAATTCTTTTAAAAATACAAGTGCATCGATAAAAAGAGAATACAAATACAAATATAAATAAAATAAAATCACAAAATACAAATACAATATGCAGTTAATTATAAACTACAAATAAAAATAGTTCTTTAAAATACAAGTGTAAATTATATAAAATATAAATGATGGTGAGAACTATAAAATATAGATATAAGTGTGAACTATAAAATATAAATACAAATACGAACTATAAATACAAATATAAGCGCGAACTATAAAACACAAATATAATTGTATCAATGAATACAAAAATATATATGATGGTTTGAACTATAAAATACAAATACACGTGGAGTTACAAAATACAAATACAAATGTATTAGTGAATACAAAAAAATAAATGATAATGTGAATACAAAGACAACAAGCGATTATGGTATTTTCATTATCACTCATGACTTGTGCTGACATAACCATATTTTCTGAAAATACAAAAAATATAAATTAAGAATTAAGAAAAAGAGAATTAAAAATATAAAAAAGAAAACTAAAAAGAAAAAAAATACAAGTTAAAGAAAAAAAATAAAAAAGCGAAAAGAAAGAAACGAAAAAAATAGAAAAATAAGAAAAAAAAAAACAAAAAAAGGGAAAATATGAAAAGAAAAAATGAGATAAAAACAAAAAAAAAAGAAAAATAAATAAATCTAAAAGGGGAAGACTCTTAAAGTGGTAGAAAATTTCTCTCTCGAAAAATTCTCTCTCTTGACAGTTATAGTTACACTTACTTCCCGCCATTTACAGCTGGTACTTTGGTTTCTCAGCCACCGACGGAGCTTCTTCAACTGCCGAACTATTCCCCATAGGTTCAGCATGCCAGCATCTGATCCCCTCAGAAAACTCCACCCACACATGTGCCACATTTCTCTCAGTAGATACCCCAATCGAATGGTTATTCAACTCGAAATTCAGAAGATCAGCTTCGATGGGCTCAGCGATCCTCAATCAAGATCAATTAGAAAAACATGGCAAGCTGGGGGGAGATAATGCAGAACACAATTCAATTTGCACCACTATCCACTTCATAAGAAGCTCAATCGAAGGCAATATCCACAGAGAAGTTACAGTAGATTCCAATTCAACCACAATTCATTTCGACTTGCCCAGTGTATAATAATGGCGGTAAGATACCTATTCCATCTAATCATCTATCGTGTAATAAACCTGCTATAGTGAATCCCCTTGTATCACTCAATAAGGAACCCGATGTGAATGTTTTGATGTCCGTGCCGGGAGCTAAAATTATTATACCTGTAGGGGCCCCTGGTACTACGGTTTTTTGGCCCAAACCAAATCATGGACATGATCCTCCCATTCCTAGGGCTACCCACTCATTGGCTACGAAATTAAGAGCATAGAAGGCTATTAAGCTGAGCTTATTCAAATTGAACCCCCACGAATAACAACCAAACAAGGTTTCAAGCGGTTATGTTTAGATCGAAGGATTACAAAGTGAAGTTAGCACAGAGATGTAGTTTTACTTTGATTGGGAAATTTGAAAACAGCATGCCCAAGATGGAGGTGATTAGGCGATAGTTTCTTCTGCAAACGGAGTTAAAAGAGAAGGTTAAAATCACTCACTTTAATTCCAGGCATCTGTACATTGATTTGGATAATGAATATGATCACTCAACAGTTTGGTCTAAAGGAAAGATGTACATCCAAGGACAGATGATGAGATTTCAACTGTGGACCCTCATGTTTAACCCTGAGGAAGAAACTCCATTAGTCCCTTTATGGGTTAGTTTGCCTGAGCTTCCCTGGCACTGTTACTGTTTAGAGGTAATGACACATCTCTTATCTCCTACTGGCAAGGTATTATTTTTGGATCTGGCAACTTACAAAAAAATCAGGGGTAGTGTGGCTAAAGTCAAGTTACAAATTAACCTCACCAAGCCAAGACCCCAACATGTGTCATTGGGATATGATAATGATGAGCATGGTGAAAGTAAATGGCAAAGCATTCTGTATGAGAGATTTTTGATTATTTTTCTTATTGCAAGCATCAAAGGCATGCTGCAAGATCTTGTGTAATCAAAGGTAGAGATAAGGCTGCTAGGTAGAAATTGGTTCTTAATAAGGAACCACAAGGGGAAGGTAAACAGGAAGAAGATTCTCAAACCTGCCAAAAAAAGCAGGATACATCTGGTGCCCTACAGCAGAAGAATATAGATAAAGGAAAAGCTCCTACCAATGAGTGGCAGAACCAGAAAAGGAGAGGTAGGGATAATCAAAGAATAATATTCAAGCCAAGGTCTCCAAACAAGCATACAGGGGGTCAACAAGATAATTCTGCTTCATCTACATCAAATGCATTTACAGCTCTTCAACATGATATTAATGCCACAACTATTTGTCCTGACAATAATAAAAAGTATTCCAAGTCAATATCATAGCAACCAGAAGGATCTAACATTGCCAAGCATAATGATCAATAAGTGACTGCTGCATGTGACAGGAGTTTACTTCTAGATCTTCATGAGGAAAAGATTACAGAGATGCATGGGGAGGGGGTAAGGTTGCATGCAATGGTGCTAGAGGCTAAGCCAGTGGATCCTGATCAGCTACAAGATTAATATACTATAGTACTACAAGAGGTTTCCTACAAGGATAATAGAATGTTGCCTGGTGAGGGAATGGAAATGGACTCTTCTGTAGTATTACAAGAGACTTCCTCTGGTTCTCAAGAGCAAGTAATTCTTGAACAAGTCTCTAAGACACATCTTCAGGAGATTGATGATGAATACAAGTAATACACTCTGAGGATGAAACTGATAAATGCAACTTGGGTCACTTGGAGAAGATTGTTGAAAATGCTACTGATGTATTTGATCCAGGGGACCAAGGGGAGTTTGCAAAAGAAGTAACCTACATTGTTATTCAGTAAGGTTTATCTCCCAGGGGGTCATTAATATAGTCAAGAAAAGAAACCACACATACTGCATCCAACTTGAATGGGCACACAACTAGGCCTTTTACCAGGTCTCTCTCATAAAATAGTCAAATCATCTGCCATCTTATCTGTAAAGCAAGGGATATATTTATCCAAGGTGTTTTGGAAAGACTTCAACAACTCATTAACATCCACCATATTTCTTTAATTGCAATCCAGGAACTCTTCTCCAACAATACTTATCTTGAAGTGGCCAAGAGAAAACTTAAGATGGAGCATGCTTTATGTAACTCTAATGGCAAAATCTAGATCTTCTGGTCTTTGGACATCTCCTGTAACATCATTACTACTGATGAGCAATAGATTACTTGCTCAATTACTCATTCTGCTATGCATCAGTCTTATCTAATGACCTTTGTTTATACTAAGTGCAAAGATATATTAAGAAGACCTTTGTGGAATAAGATGGTACAGTTGCCTATATCATCCATACTTGGTGCACAATTAGATATTTTAATATGATTACTGAAGTAAGTGAGAAGTTGGGAGGTATCCCCTATGATATGAGGAATAGCTTTAAATTCTTGGGGTGATTGAAGCTTATGGATTGACTGATCTGGGCTTTCATGGTCCTAAGTTCACTTGGTCCAATCTAAAAGGTATTTAATTTAGAATATGAAAGAGACTGGATAGAGGTATGGTATCAGATGCTTGGCTGAAGGACTATTAAATTCGAAGATAAAATCGTAAATCTGTATTACTATGACTAGTATTACTCACTTGTGATAGGTGGGTTCTGATCATTGTCCTCTGCTTCTGGAAATACAAGAGAGGGTAGAGCCGCATGTCAAATACTTTAAATTTCTGGATTGTTGGGTAGAGCATCCCGCATTCCTTAACACTATGGAGACTTACTGGCAAAGTCCCTGTGAAGGTTCTCCTATGTGGAGATTTCAACTGAAATTGAAAAGACTAACCTCTACTTTAAGTTAGTGGTCTAAAGAGGTCTTTGGGAATATCTATGCCAATGTCAAAAACTATGAAGAAAAGGTCAAGGTAGCTGAGAAAAAGTTGATCTTGAATGGTACTGATGACAACAGAAAGGAATTCACAAAACATAATCTGAATATATCAGACATCTCAAGGTGAAGGATGCTATTCTAAGGCAAAAATCTCAACTACACTGGTTTAAATATGGTGAGCCAAACTCCAGCTATTTCCATGCCTTTATCAGATGAAGAAAAAGAAAAAGAATGTTCATGCACAAAGTCAAGAATGATGAGGGGGTTTGGTTCCAAGGGGATGCTGACATAGCTGCAACTATAGTTACACATTTCCAGGATATCTTTACTTGGAGAGCAGAATATGTTCCTTAGGAAATACTAGCTAATATCCCTAAACTGATTTCTGATTAACAAAATAAGAGTCTACAAGCTATTCTTACTTTGGAAAAAGTAAAAGATATGGTTTTTTGTAGGAGTACTCACTCAGCAGCAGATCCTGATGGTATGAATGGTAAATTCTTTCAATCCTGCTGGCATATTATTGGTATGGAACTTCTCCAGGTGGTGACTTCCTTTTTTTGTGGATATGTTATGCCAAGATATTTTTCTCATACTTGTTTAATTCTTCTACCTAAAGTGTCTCATGCTAGTAAGCTTTTTGAATATAGACCTATCAATTTGAGCAATTTTACCAACAAAGTCATCTATAAACTAATTTACCTCAGATTGGCTCCCATCCTTCCCAATCTTATTAGCAATCGATTGGCTTTGTGAGAGGTAGGAACATTGCAGAAAACATTATGCTTGCTCAGGAGATCATCTGTGGCATTAAGAAACTAGTTGTAGGTAGAAATATTATTATTAAACTAGACATGGACAAGGCATATGATAGGGTATCTTGGTCATACACTTGCCTTGTTTTAAGAAGATTTAGTTTTGGTGAATCCATTATTGACATGATTTGGAAGACTTTGTCTAACAATTGGTATTCTGTTTTGGTGAATGGTACTAGATATGAATTCTTCTACTCTACAAGGGGATTGAATAGGGTGACCCCCTCTCAATTACTCTATTCATTCTAGGGGTTGAAGCATTGTCAAGAGCCCTGAATAATCTACACCATCACCCTTATTATTATGGTTTCCATATGGATTGTAATAGTCCTCAAATTAAACATCTCAGCTTTGTAGATGATATCATCATCTTTACTACTGAAAGAAGAAACACTCTCAGACTGGTGATGAAGACCTTGACTTTTTATGAAATAGTTTCCAGACAATTGATCAACAAGAACAAGAGCCATTTCTTATTGCCAGATCAAGTCTTTCCCTCCACAATCTCAACGATTACAGAAAAAACTAGATTTCATCAAAAACACAGTCCTATTGCATACCTTGGTTGTCTGATTTACATTGGAAGAAAAAGAATCAGTCATTATGCTAGCCTGGTTAGTAATGTGACTTCAAGAATTGCAGGATGGCACTCTAAATTGCTAAGCTATGGTGGTAGAGTTGTACTGATAAAACATGTTCTATAATTTATCCCTATTCACATCTTTTCTGCTTGTATTCGTCCTAGGACTATTATTAAACAGCTATTGTATTTGTTTGTTGATTTCTTTTAGGGATCGAAGGACAACAAGAAAAAATACCATTGCGCCTCTTGGAAGAAACTATGTTTCTCGGTTATAAAAGGTAGCATTGGAGTCAGACATGTTGCAGATACATGTAAGGCTCTGCAGATGAAACAATGGTGAATATTCATAAGTAGAAACACTTTTTGAAGGGACTTTTTACAAGCCAGGTATTGTAAAAGAGTGAATGCAGTAGCCAGGAATGGGTGTTCGGGGAAATCCCTAATATGGAAAGCTATGATGAAAAATAAGAAGGCAGCTGAGCAGTATATTTTTTGAATAATCAAATCTGGCACTTGTTACTTTTGGTGGGATAACTGGTCTGGCTTGGGAGCACTTCATAATTAAAAGACTGATGGCGTAAGGTCTAGTAATGCTAAAGTAGCAGACTTTTTACTTGATGGTGAGTGGAATATGCAGAAGTTAGTTATTGTAATTCCCCCTTCTCTGTTGCATTCTATCCTTAGAACTCAAATCCAGTTTCAGAAAGGGGTCCCTGATTTACCATTGTGGACAATCACTCCAAGTGGTAAGTTCAGTTGTTCATCTTCCTAGGGACTGATTAGAGAGCATAGAGACATAACACTGCTGAACAGTCATATCTGGCATAGATTGCTCCCATTCAAATGTTCCTTCCTTACATGGAGAGTGCTATAAAAGAAGTTACCTACAAATGAGAGGCTTAGTCACTTTGGTATAGCTCCTGTCACTTGTGGTTGCTACTCTAATTCTGCCTGGGTTAATATTCCTCACACCTTTGTTGAGGGTCTTTTTGCAAACCAAATATGAAAGTATTTCTCTTCATCTATGGGCATTACTCATGTCCCTACATCACTTAAGAATTTGTTGCTGAAATGGTAGAAGATGAGACCATTCAATATAGCTCATAAGTTGGTATTTTAGGCTCTCCCAATCATTATATGTTGGAACTTGTAGAAAAACAAGTGTGCTATTAAGTATGGAGACAAAAAGCCTCAATTAGCCAAAGTCAAGTTCTTGATTTACAAAGAGATTTCTCTTTTGCTCTACAATGCCTTTGCTTACATCCCCTAGCCTTCTGGATGGCCTAATGTAGCAGCTTATGTGGGGAAATATAGCTAAGAGATTAAAGTCACAACTGTATACTGGACTAAATCACTAACTCCAATGATCAAGCTGAATTCTGATGGTAGTGCTATCACTAACCCTAAAAAAATTAGTGTGGAGGGGTGATTAGAGATCATAATGAGAATCTCATTTATGCCTATGATGCTCCTCTGGAACAAGGAACTAATAATCAAGCAGAGGTGGAAGCTGCTATGTGGGGATTATCTTGGTGTGTGAATAATGGTATACAGCAGGTGATGTTGGAAGTGGATTCTGAGCTTTTGATCAAATGGATCAAGAAACAACTACCAGTACCATGGCACTTGCAACCTTTGATGGAATCACTACTGGAACTCATTTCACAATTTCAGCTTTGTATTTGCAAACATGTCTTCAGAGAAGCTAATTTTGTAGCAGATACCCTCTCAAAAGTTAGTCATCAATTTGATCAGCCACAACATTACTTTCATAGTTGTCAACTCACCTCAGCAGTAGTTGGATACTTTCACCTTGATAAAATAGGCATGCCATGTTTCAGGAGAAGGAAGATCAACAAGTTACATGAGCCACCTTAGTGTAAGGCAAGAGCTGACAAGAAGGCATAAACATGTCATAGTACTTTTAACATTGTTGTATATTGTATTCTCTGTGTTAGGTTCATTCTTTCATATTTGTTGCACAAATTGAGGTCAGGTCTATGCCCCCCCTCTATGTACAGTTTTCTTTGATTAAATGAAAAAGCCTGAGGGTGTTGCTTAGCCCTCGAAAAGTTTATAAAAAAGAAAAAAAATCTAAAAGTAAAAAAAAAAGAAAAAAAGAAAAAAAGAAAAAAAATAATGATAAATAAAAATATAATGAACGATTATAATGTATCCATTATTATTCATGACTTATACTTGATGTAATCATATTTTTCAGAAATACAAAAATTATAAAATTTAAAATACAACAAAAAATAAAAAAATAAAAGAGATTAAAAAGAAAAAAAAATAGAAAGAGAAGTAGAGATTAGAAATAGAAAAGAGAAAAATAAAGAAAAAAAATTATAAATTATAATTTTAAAAGTTATGCTTAAAACATTCTCATTTTACTATCTAGACTAATCTATATCTATATTCTATATTTCTATATATATTATATAGTAAATAGCAAGAAAGTCTTATCAAGTGGCAGCACAAGATTATTACCAGTATTAGTTTTTAGGACAAATTAGTTAATTTAGTTACTAATTAGTTATGAGTTATTTTGTTCAATTTAAAATTTAAAAATAATAAAATATTAATATTTTTAATGAAAATATTTTATTTTAAATTTGCCAAAATCACTCCATCAAACAATTAATTCTTATTATTTAAATTTTCTAATATTTTTATAATATAAAAATCCAACCATTCACGTTTAGAAAGTTACCCATTATAGTGATAAATAATTATACTGTCAATTGGATTGCACATAAAAATAATGTAACTTAAATTCAAAGTATTAGTGCACAAAAACAACACTGAATAAAAGAAAGAAAATCTAAGGATTTTATGTGAAATTATTTTTTAAACAAACCCATGTTTTACATGATTATATTTACACATTTGTATGCATTTTTCAAAAAGGAAAAATATTTTCTTAAAATTTAGCTTTAAATAAACAAAAGAGTGGTGTCTATATTTATTTTATTTACTTTTTATGTTATTCTATTTAGTCTGAAAATATTTAATTAAGTACTGTAAATTTTTTATCATTATATTTAGAAAAAAAGATCTGAAATATACTCAAATTTTAATGAAATTTGTTATAACACGCATGAACGTTGCGGGAGTCCTATGAATCTCATATACTATTAATTAGTATATTATGACCCTCCCCTCCCCCTAGAATATTTATTAGCGTATTTTACTAACATTTATTTGCACTAAACTCTTTTATTTATTTATTAACTAATAAATTTTATCTATTTATTAGCTTATACACGTCACTAAAATACATTAATAAATAGTTTAGGGGAGTTATGGGACCCAACAAAATTCAATCGTGTAAAAACAAATTTTTGAATCCTTTTCCCTTTAGATTTTTATTATCTTTAAAAAAAAAAAAGTAAAAACAAAAGAAGATAAAAAGTAAACCAAATATCCTACAAAACAAGAAAAACTAATCCAAAAGATAAACTGCCAACCAAACTTCCCAAACCCACTCCCTCTCATGTTCTAACTCTCCACTCCCACTCTCATCCATGATAATTGACACGCACACACAAATACATTTTCTTATATATATATCTCTTTTCATCCTCATATAAGTGAAATGAGGTTTTATCCTCTAACTCCTCCTACATGTGATCATGCATTCTTTTGGTATTTGTTTTGAATTGATGACTTTACATGTGACCATGCATTCTTTTGGTAATTGTTTTGAATTGATGACTATACGTGGTTATGTTATGTGGTTATGTTATGTGATGTAAAATTTTATAGCTAATTTTTTATTAATTTTGTATACCATCCAGTCATGACATTTCATCAATATTTCTAAAATGTTCATACTGTAAGTCTTCTTCTTTGAGCTTTTGAATTTAGAATAAGTAATATTTATCCATATTTAACAAACCTTAAACTCCATCCCAAACAATATCACAATTATATGTTAGTTTGTTGTAAGACTATTCAAGATATTTCTTGAAAACACTAAACTAAATTAAGTAAAAACCTAAGATTTTAAACTATATTATAAAACATTTTAAATTTCAAGTTGCAATATAAAAATTTTGAATGCATATTTTAATATAAATATACCCATAATGCTTCATCTAATAAATTTAAATCAGCATTTTAAAAAATATAATTTTCACATCAACTCCTTTTTCATTCACATCCATATTTATTTTTTATATAGTTCAAATCAAAGTTTAAAATATTCAATAAATACTATGAATAAATCTAACGTATGGCGATATTGATTAGGATTCATTACATAATATTTATTATAGTGATGAGATTGATTAAGATTCATTACATAGTACTTCATCTGATAAAAGTAGAATTAATGAGCTTTGCTAGGAAATAATAGTTCACTTTTAATTTTTTAAATAAAAAGTCTCATTACGATAAGTTATTTTCTATATAAATTTAAGATAAAAGATAAAATTTAATTTTAAAATTTAAAATTTAATTTATTTTTTTAAAAAAAAAAAGATTAAGACATGACACAATAGTACCTAGTGCATATATATAAAGTTATTAAGACATTGTTTATTTACTAATAATAAGTCAAGACATTGTTTGCAACCAATAAAAAGATCTTTTTTAAAAAAATATACTATGAGTGAAATTCTGTCATCAAACTCCGTTAATTGAATTCAATTCCAGGGCTTAATAATAAGCACATCTTAATGTATATTAATTTTTTTTATCGGACAAACTTTCTACAATGGATAATAAATGTCAAAATTTTCACGCTTGAATTAGTTTTATTATTACTTACGACTAATATCATATTTACCTTTTAGTATAGATATTAAAAATTTTGAAGTTTTCATAGCTATGATCTTTTAGGACTTCCACTTATTGATGGTGATCCTACAGAAATTACTATGAAATTGAAAAAGCAGTTGGATGGAAATCACAATCGTGTGATCGACATGAAGATGCTAAATGGTGTAGCACTACTTATACATCTATTCTGACTAAAACCGATAACTCTTTTTGTCTGATTTTATTCAGTCTCACAAATAATACTTTTCATTAATTTGCCATTGAATATTGATACTTGCACATGTCTATCAAATTTCGCAATTTGTGAAATCATACCAAAAAAAAAAGACTTAACCACTTGCCAATTATATTGTTTGGGAAATTGTTAATCTCTATTACACTGCAAGTTAAAGGTCACAGAAAGATAAAAAGGTCACAGAAAGATAAACTAGATGACTATGAACTTAGTGAGTAGAGTGAGCTGATTTTATGTTTTTATTGTGCCAAAATATTACTCAATATATGCAATAATAGTTGATTGTATATTTTTTTTGCTTCTGAATAGTCAGGTGTTATGTATGTATGTATGTAAGTACGTATGTATGAATGAATGTATTGTTCAAATTTGATTTAGCCAAGTAGCAAAAAATAATAAACATTTTAAATATAATTTTTATTTTCTTTTAAAATATCGAGTAGTTTTAAACTTATTGTACGATAATTTTTTGGTTGAATGTGTATCAAATAAAATATAATAATTACGTCATATTTACCATAGTGATGAGATTGATTAAGATTCATTAAATAATACTTCATATGATAAAATTATAATTAATGAGCTTTGCTAGGAAATAATAGTGCACTTTTAATTTTTTAATAAAAATTCTCATTATGATATGTTATTTTCAATATAAATTTTAGATAATAAGATAAAATTTAATTTAAAATTTAAAATTTAATTAATGTAAAAAAAAAAAAAGATTAAGACATGACACAATAGTACCTAATGCATATATATAAAGTTATTAAGACATTGTTTATTTACTGATAAAAGGTCAAGACATTGTTTGCAACCAATTAAAAGCTCTTTTTTAAAAAATATATATTATGAGTGAATTTCTATTATCAAATTTCGTTAATTGAATTCAATATCAGGGCTTAATAATAAGCACATCTTAATGTATATTAATTTTTTTTTGTCGGACAAACTTTCTACAATGGATAATAAATGTCAAAATTTTCACGTTGGAATTAGTTTTATTATTATTTACGACTAACATCATATTTACCTTTTATTATAGATGTTAAGAAATTTAAAGTTTTCATAGCTATGATCTTTTAGGACTTTCACTTATTGATGATGAGCCTACAGAAATTATTATGGAATTACAAAAATAATTGGATGGAAATTCCAATCGTGTGATCGACATGAAGATGCTAAATGGTGTAGCACTACTTATACATCTATTCTGACTAAAAGTGATAATTCTCTTTGTTTGATTTTATTTAGTCTCACAAATAATGTCACACTTTTCTCTATTTTGTCAGTAACTTTCCATTAATTTCCCCATTGCATGTTGATACTTGCACATGTCTATCAAATTGTGCAATTTGTGAAATCATACCAAAAAGAAAACAAACTTAACCACTTACCAATTATATTGTTTGGAGAATTGTACATAGAGGTGACACTATAACAAAAAAAAAAATTAGCAGCATTAAATATACATTTTAACAAAAAATATTAAAATTTTTATCAGCATTAGTTAATCTCTATTACACTGCAAGTTAAAGGTCATAGTAAGATAAATAGATAGCTATGAACTTAGTGATTAGAGCGAGTTGATTTTATATTTTTATTGTGGTAAAAATATTACTCAATTTATGCAATAACAGTTGATTGTACATTTTTTTTGCTTCTGAATAGTCAGGTGTTATGTATATATGTATGAATGTATTGTTCAAATTATTTAAGACACATGTGATTTAGCAAAGTAGCAAAAAATAATAAATATTTTAAATAGAATTTTATTTTCCTTAAAAATATCGAGCAGTTTTAAACTTATTATACGACAGTCTTTTGATTGAATGTGTATCAAATAAAAAATAATAATTGAAGAAAATTTGAAAACAACCACCACTTCCTAACTACTCTCAATTTCCCCCCTTTTCTCCCATATGTATCTCTAAAGAGTCGTTTGATAGAGTGTATTAAAATATTAATGCATGCATTAGTTTAATGTGTATTAGTAGTACCTTGTTTGGTATACCTTTTTACCCTATGTATAATTAATGCAAGCATTAGTTATACACTCTATTGTGTATTGAGATGTGTATTACTAATACCTCAAAATCCATAGCATTAGTAATGCAATGAATCTAATGCATGCATTAACATGCTTAAAGACCCTATTACCCCTCAAAAAAAATTTCGCATCATTTCCAACATATATATTGAGGGTATTATGTAAAAGAATTTTTTTTTTTAGAAACTATGTAATTCATGTTTTTTTCTAATACATCGAACCAAACACTGCATAAGAAAAATACAAGCATAACTAACACAAGCATTACTAATACAAACATTATTAATACACCATATTTTACATTATTCTTATACACTCTACCAAACGACCCCTAAGTATATCGTTAATTTTATATGTAACGACCATTAAAATAATTTTTCTTCCCCACCATTCAAATAATTTGCCAGAGAGAGATATGGGTTACTTTTTTTTACTGACACTAATTTATTCACATACATCATTGTTTCTTTGTCAATAATATATTCTTAGTCTAATTTTTATTTATTTTCAATTTGTATTTGGCATATTCTTAGGAGGATCGAGAATTGACAATTATTGATTAGTTTTGCGTTAGTGATAGCTTGAATTCTTATTCCGTTTTCTTAATCAAAGGCAATATTAAATTGAAAAATCTTTAAATCAAGTGTTCCGCTACTGTTTAATGAGAATGTTAAAGAGCTTTTTAATTGCATTTGTAAGAGAAAACCATTTTACATTATTTCATCCATATCTTTAATTTTTTTAAAAAAAAATTATTGGTATGAAATTCTATTCTCAGTCTTTTGAAGGTTTAATTTGAAAGGAAAAAAGGAAGATTAACTGGGTCTAGAAGTTTGGAAACATTGTTATAAATTAAATATTACAATTGAACTAGATATTGTAGATATACGGTTGTGTGTGTGAAAATTATAAAAGTTTTAACAAATATAAATGTTGAACCATGAATTTATTGTAATAAAATTTTAACAAATAAAAATGTTGAACCGCTAAAATTTTAACAAAGAAGAACTAGATATTTTAGATATGTTGAATACAATGAATTTATTATATTTATTTTAATTTTGAACCATCACATTTTAATTTTGAATTCATTTTCATTCTGCACTTAAGACTCTTGGTGTGCATATATGTGAATTGAGACATAAATGCACAGCAACTTAAATATATAAGTTTGCACAAATCAATTTAGTCATAAATTAAAAAAATAGTAGCAATATCTTCATCTTTGTATATGGGTGGTTGTGATATGAATTGTACTATGTTGACTTATTTTTATGTTTATTTGCCTAAATGTAGAGTTAAATTACAAAGAGTGTATACATTGACTATACCTACCGATTTGATTTTTAACATGTATTTTGAGTAGGACTATCTTAAAAACATTCAGAAAGTCATAAACAAAATGTGCCTATCAGCAAAATCCTTAAGTCACTAAAACTTCAAACTAGGACAATTTTTTTAAAAAATAATTTTTGACATGAAATACTTTAACTTGGCATATATATAAAATAAAATTTTAATTCAAAGTATAATTAGAAGAAAGTTTAACAACTTTCTTTAACATAAAGTAATTACAAGTGGTTTGTAAATAAAATGTCACGACCCATATTAACGGATCGTGCGGCTATCTACACTATTCTAACTAGTTAGGAAAACTCTTATTACCCAAATAAAAATATGCAGAAGAGCTCTATTTTTAAGGAAATACTGGATTAAATATAATAAGTAAATTAAATACTAATAAATAAATTTCTTCAAAAACTTCTTATAAATGTCCTTCACTATCCCAAGACTTGGCCATACATGTACAAGAGCTACCTATTACAACATAGACTGACAGTAAGATAAATACAAGGACTCAACAATCTGTCAGGAGAAAGTGGAGAAGTTAGTGTTGAATATCGTCATCCATCTAGTAGTTGCAAACTAATATGCATCCAGTATACACCCCAAAAAAGAATGTAGAAGAGTTGGGTCAGTAAAACCACACGTACTGTAGGCATCATTGGTCGACCGTGTTAGTCCATATAATCATAAAATAGAATTAAGGAAAATAAATCATGACATCTTGAATGGAATATAATTCAACTAAGGTTGTAATAACATTATTACTTTACCTATATAACTTACATCATTCAACTACTCTTCCAACTCCATCAATATTATATTTGTTACTAACATACTCTAGCCTCATTAATTCACACCATCAACCACAATTCAACGCTAATACATCAGTATTCCTCTTTATTCACCTTATCTCTTCCATCATCTACATCTATAGGTTAAATCCAATAATCACAGACAACTCACACTAAACTCTCGGGCTAACAACCAAATGCTCTATTATAATCTTAAAGAATGATAACTAGCCATTCTGTAAAGCTACCATTAAAACTCGTATAAATGAAGTAAGTCAACCAACATATAAATAAGTACAAAGTTTCACTTTTTCAAATACATATCACACAAGCAAATACCCAATGAATTAACAATACAACAATAACAGATCAAACAGTGCTCACAAACAAGCCACATAACCATCAAGAGTATCAATCATACTGTAAACATCCACAGACTCAACACAAATATGTACACACATGCTATGGGACTTATTTTTGCCCAAATAGTCATGACCTGCAAGGAACAATCTATGTTCATATACCGTACCGGCATGGTACCCGATCCAACATATACATATTCATACTGGCATGGTACCCGATCCAACATATAAATATTTGTACCGGCGTGGTACCCGATCAAATATATACATATTCGTACCGGCGTGGTACCCTATCCAACATATACATATTAGTACCGGCGTGGTACCCGATCCAACATATACATATCCGTGCCGGCGTGGTACCCGGTCCAACATATATATATTCATACTGGGTGGTATCCTATCCAACATATACATATCCATACCGACGTGGTGCCCGATCCAACATATACATATCCGTATAGGCGTGGTACCCGATCCAATATATATATATCTGTACCGGCGTGGTACCCGATCCAACATATACATATCCATACCGGCATGGTACCCGATCCAACATATACATATCCGTACCAGTGTGGTATTCGATCCAACATAAACATATCCGAACCGGCGTGGTACCCAATCCAACATATACATATCCATACCGGCGTGGTACCCGATCCAACATATACATATCCATACCAGCGTGGTACCCGATCCAACATATATATATCCGTACCAGCGTGGTACCCGATCCACCATAAACAAGTATTATCAATGTCAAATTTATACAACGTCACTGTATACAACCCAATGTACCAAGTTTACAAGTACACTTAAGTCATAAGATAATTTCATCAAGTAAATTTTCAATAATCATTTATACACGCATCAACAATTCAAGCATATCTGAATACCAATCACCAATTATTTATAACATTACTTTAAGGAGTTATCATTATCAAACAAGCCACTCATAGGCACAATTCAATAAACCATCATTATCACCAATTTAGCCTCTCATGGGCATCCAATAGATATAGTACTTTTATCAATATCAAAACAAGAATATCATAAAATAAATCACAATTTAATTCTTATTCATACAAGTCACTATTGGAGTCTTAATTACTCATTAATTATTAAAAATATCATTATCTTCTTAAATACCGCAACTTGTGTTCTAACATCACCACCTATAACTAGAACATTCATGCGTATCATTATCCTCTACCGCTTTCCACATAATATAATCATCATACTAATTCAAGTCATCTATCCCTTAGATGTTACTAGGCTCATCAATATTTGATCTTAGCATAATTCTCCTAATCATATTATTGTACAATACATACAACCTAATACCATTACAACTCAACTAGGTTCATCGCTAGAATAACTAAAAAAACATCATGTTCATATACTACATTTACAACAATCTCCTTTCGGGCACATAACACATAATATCATAAATATCATGTAATCAATAAATAATATAGTTTTTTGAATTAAAGTTAAGCACTTGTGTCTTTATCCACCTCAACTCCATGCACGCGGGCCTAGACATGCTTTGTCCCATCAATTCTAAATTATGAAAATATAAAATAACACAATATTCTACTCATTAAACCTAGCCTATCTAGATGCCAAACTTTGGGAAGAAGCAAGCTGCAACAAGGATGCTCTTTCCTTTCGTTCATGACTTGGAACAATCAATCATCTAAAAATCAAATAATTATAAAAGTAATTACTCTTCAAACAAATATATTGGTGATTCAAACCCACTAATTCTACCCTTAATTCAAGGTCTATATCATTCTCCAATGTTAATTAGCCATTAATTAGATCTTTCAAGATTAATCCATCTCTATTAATGGAGTTTTTATGCTAAAGGTCTCATCTTTATGGAATTCAAGGTTCCTAACCATCAAAATTCATAATCTAGTTTATGAAATTCATGTTAGAAATCTTTAATTTACAGTTTAGAATCAGCTCTACGTCATATTAAAAACACCCATGAGTATTTCCCAAGAGGATTCCACCATTAAAGATTTTTCTAAGAATTCTAAGATGTTAAAGGATTAAAAGACGAAGAAAATAATGGAAAAACCTACCTCAACGAAGGAATTTTACCTTAGGCCTTGGGAAATCACCTCTTTAGGGTTGGAGAATGAAATTAGGGATTTCTAGACTTAAAATACGGCTGAAGCTGATTTAAATACCATCAGAATTTTCGCTACAGCGAAATCCCACTTCAGCCCGGACAGTGCTCAGTAAAACAATCATAACTTCTTACTCCAAATTCGGATTATGGAACGGTTTATTGATTTGGAAAGAGGATTTAGAGATATTTAATTTAATAGGTATTGGGACCCCTAACTCTTTATATTCTATGATACATGATCGTTTTAATTTAGCCCTAGTAGAAACCCATATGAAAACTGTATCGGAAAAAAAGTTTTAAACTTAACTTTGTGTTAGGGATATTATATGACCTTAATTAATAGCTGAAAAAATTTTAAACTAAGTTATTGATATTAGATCTCATGAATAATTAAATTCATTGGGCTTGAGTCTATCTAGACTCATCCGAAGGCTAAAATCTTAGCTGAAAAGTTTAAGGTAATGTAATAAATAAAATATTGGCTATTTTGGACACAAGTTAATATTGAGGAGTGAAAATTAAGAATTTTCATGAATTTACTATGAATAATTTAGTAACGACGAAATGGGTCGTTACAATTAGATACCAATTTACCATCCGTTCGTCCCCGAACAGACATTTAGTGGAGAAAAGCACGAGGTTAGAATTAGAGAGACATTATTAATAGAGTTGCTTATACTGCACCCTATTCACTCATTTGATATCCTTATCAACCAACCCACATTCTATACTCAATCATTCTATCAAAGCTTTTCAAAATACAAAGAAACGGAGCCAAATATTTACACACGAATCACTTATTCTCCTTTCAACGACCTAAGTCTTAACTTGAGCTTTACGAAAGCACGATAAAGATGGTTAAAAGATTCACCTTGAAGAAGATAAATTTTCAAAAAACCTTCTTCTATGTTTTTACCGAAGGTCTAGAGCCCCAAATTCAATTTTGAAAAGTGCTACCAGATGCTACATGAATCTACTACTCAAAGTTTCAACACTAGATAAGTCACATCTAATCCATCCAATGCATAAGCTCTCCCTGAGATACCTGATTCGGTATCTAGCCAAGACTATCCCATGAAGAATCTACATTTGATTATATTTAAGCCACCGTACAACTTACAAGTCACAGAACTTAGATATATGCATGAACTCAATCAAAACTATTAAATTCATTCTATAAAGCTAGCTTCAACATTTCAAATACTATTGTTTTTATCTCAAGATCGTCCACGGTTCAAGCTTAGTATTTACTACTATATATAATGACAATACAACCTCTCACTCATTACACAGACTTAAAACTATTAGCCATAGAGATTCCATAGAATTTCAGCCTACAACACATTCTCCTCCACAACATTGTTAACATCCATCTAATCATCACACCTTAATCACTCAACAAGCAATATCCATCAAGTATCACCCAAGGAAAGATCAATCATGTCATTTAATAATGCACTTATTTCCATACTTAGGGGTGTTCTTAATTATTTTATGAGTGTAACTAAGCCATATGATTTTGCATTATCACCATCATGGAAATTACTATTCTCTAAAAAAGTCATATATTAGCTAACTCTGTAGGACATGTAAATTCATAATTCAGCCACAAAGTCAAGTCAATAATAATTTATCTTCTCAAGTTTTTCCCTAATGCATAAATCCACAGCTATAACTTATGTCCAGACAATCACTAACTCAATATTTTTCAATGACCAACACTTTATGGTCAAGTCAAACCACTCTTATATCATTACTATCAATTTAAGATATACAGAGTCATTCTTATTTTTATCTAACAATATTTTTTTATTACGGTCTTTACTTAACTCGTAAATACCTCAAGAGTGATCCCCACACCACTAATATATAAACAAGGCCAACCAAAATACATCGATTACAGGTCATTAACAGTTTCATCACAAATATCACATTCCAAACAAGTTATTGAATTGATCAAATTCTGTAGGTATCAATAACCTCTACTAATTTTTGTCACTTTTATTTAAAACTCATTATTTGTCAAGCATTAAAAAATTTTTCACATAAGGAACTCAAAGATAATATCACTTAGCTAGTCCTCACAAGGAACCCATTATAATTTCAATAATAGAACTACACAAAAATTTTAAATACAGTCTCAATGACCGGACCACACAAAGATTCCTAAATAATATTAAATAATTGAACCACACAAGGATCCATCCATAACATCATTAACAAGAACCTCTCATTACATAAAGCACTTATCACCTCAATCTTTTATTCATGTCATTTTTTCACCATCTTTTTCTGACATCAAGTTCTCATATTATCCTCTCAATTCTCATACCATCAATTTCATCAGTATAATAGTACAAAAAATAAGTAAGCACCATAGAATTGCTAGTTTCACAATATCAAGAAATCAACTAATTCCAACACAATTATCAACAAAAACAGCTTAGTCAATTTTCATCACTTAAATTCAAATAAAAAGAAATTCACAACAATGTAAAAAATCTAGCAATACAAGTTTAGCCAAATATCAAACAAAAGCAATCAATAAGTTCATAACTTTCACAAGTCTTTACCTATTAACAATAACTTTTAGACCTTATTAATAGATACCAATTGAAATCTCCTAAATTTTTATTCAAAATTACTAAGATTCCAATTGGAATTAACTATATTCCAATTGAGCTATGTTAAGATACAAATTAGAATTGTCTAGATACCAGTTGGATTCAATCTAAAAGTCCAAGATTAGAATGACACGATGGAGAGAAAGAAAGTATGAATCATAGCCTTTCGAAGATTTGGTGTGGGGTCCTACACACCAATCTACGAAACTCTACTTGACATTGCACTTGTATTTGTGGGACCGGTGAACATAAGGCTCTGATACCAACTGTCACAACCCATATTAAAGGATCGTGTGGGCACCTACACTATTCTAAATAGCTAGGAGAACCCTTATTACCCAACTAAAAATATGCAGAAGAGTTTCTGTTTTTAAGGGAATACTGGATCAAATATAATAAGTAAATTAAATACTAATAAATAAATTTCTTCAAAAACTTCTTATAAATGTCCTTCACTATCCCAAGACTTGGCCATACATGTACAAGAGCTACCTATTACAATATAGACTGACAAAAAGATAAATACAAGGACTCTACAATCTGTCAGGAAGAAAGTGCAAAAGTTAGTGTTGAATATTGTCATCCATCTAGTAACTGCAAACTAACCTGCATCCAGTATACACCCCAAAAAGGAACTTAGAAGAATAGGGTCAGTAAAACCACACGTACTGTAGGCATCATCGGCCGACCGTGTTAGTTCATATAATCATAAAATAGAATTAAGAAAAATAAGTCATAACATTTTGAATGGAATATAATTCAACTAAGGTTGTACTAACATTATTACTTTACCAATATAACTTACATCATCCAACTACTCTTTCAACTTCATCAATATTATATTTGTTACTAAAATACTCTAGCCTCATTAATTCACACCATCAACCACAATTCAACGCTAATACATCACTATTTCTCTTTATTCACCTTATCTCTTCTATTACCTACATTTATAGGATAAATCCAACAATCATAGACAACACACACTAAACTCTCAGGCTAACAACCAAATGCTCTATTATAATCTTACAGAATGATAACTAGTCATTCTGATAAGCTACCATTAAAACTCGTATGAATGAAGTGAGCCAACCAACATATAAGTAAGTAAAAAGTTTCACTTTTACAAATACATATCACACATTCAAATACCCAATAAATTAACAATACAAAAATAACATATCAAACAGTGCTCACAAACAAGCCACATAACCATCAAGAGTATCAATCATACTGTAAACGTCCACAGACTCAACACAAATATGTACACATATGCTATAAGACTTATTTTTTCCCAAATAGTCATGACCTGCAGGGAACAATCTATGTTCATGTACCATACCGGCGTGGTACCCGATTCAACATATAAATATTCATACCGGTGTGGTAGTCGATCCAACATATATATAGCCATATTGGTGTGGTACCTGATCCAACATATACATATCCGTACTGGCATGGTACCCGATCCAACATACACATATCTATACCAGTGTGGTACCCGATCAAACATATATATATCCATACCGGCATGGTACCCGATCTAATATATGCATATCCGTATCGGCATGATACCCAATCCAACATATACATATCCGTACCGGCGTGGTACCTGATCCAACATATCCGTACCGGTGTGGTACCCGATCCAACATATATATATCTGTACCGGCGTGGTACCCAAACCAACATATACATATCCATGGTACCTGATCCAATATATGCATATTCGTACCAAAATGGTACCCGATCTAATATATACATATTTGTACCAGCATGGTACCCGATCTAACATATACATATTCATATCCGGGTGGTACCCGACCCAACATATACATATCCATACCGACGTGGTACCCGATCTACTATAAACAAATATTATCAATATCAAATTTACACAACCTACAACACAATGTATCAAGTTTACAAGTACACTTAAAGTTATAAGACAATTCCATCAAGTAAATTTTCAATAATCATTTATACACTCATCAATAATTTAAAGCATGTCCGAATACCAATCAACAATTATTCATAGCATTACTTTAAGGAGTTATCATTATCAAACAATCCACTCATAGGCACAATTCAATAAATCATCATTATCACTAATTTAGCCTCTCATGGGCATCCAATAGATATAGTACTTTTATCAATATCAAAACAAGGATATCATAAAATAAATCACAATTTAATTCTTACTCATTCAAGTCACTATTGGAGCCTTAATTACTCATTAATTATTAAAAATATTATTATCTTCTTAAATACTGCAACTTGAGTTCTAACATCACCACCTATAGCTAGCACATTCACGCGTATCATTATCCTCTACCGCTTTCCACATAATACAATCATCACACTAATTCAAGTCATCTATCCCTTAGATGTTACCATGCTCACAAATATTTGATCTCACCATAATTCTCCTCATCACATTATTGCACAATACATACAACCTAATACCATTACAACTCAACTAGGTTCATCACTAAAATAACTAAAAAAAATATCATGTTCATTACTACATTTACAACAATCTCCTTTCGGACACGTAACACATAATATTATAAATATCACATAATCAATCAATAATATAGTTTTTGGGATTAAAGTTAAGTACTCGTGTCTTTATCCACCTCAACTCCATGCCCACGGGCCTAGACATGCTTTCTTCCATCAATTCTAAATTATAAAAATATAAAATAACACAATCTTCTACTCATTAAACCTAGCCTACCTGGACGCCAAACTTTTGGAAGAAGCAAGATGCAACAAGGATGCTCTTTCCTTTCTTTCATGTCTTGAACAATCAATCATCTAAAAATCAAACAATTATAAGAGTAATTAAAAATTTACTCTTCAAACAAATATATTGGTGATTCAAACCCACTAATTCTACCCTTAAGTCAAAGGCTATATCATTCCTCAATGTCAATTATCCATTAATTATCTCTTTCAAGCTTAACTCATCTCTATTAATGGAGTTTTTATGCTAAAGGTCTCATCTTTACAGAATTCAAGGTTTCTAACCATCAAAATTCATAATCTAGTTTATGAAATTCATGTTAGAAATCTTTAATTTACAATTTAGAATCATCTCTACGTCATATTAAAAACACCCATGAGTATTTCCAAAAGGATTCCACCATTAAAGATTTTTCTAAGGATTCTAAGATGTTAAAGGATTAAAAGACGGAGAAAATAATGGAAAAACTTACCACAACAAAGGATTTCACCTTGGACTTTGGAAAATCACCTCTCTAGGGTTGGAGAATGAAATTGGGGGTTTTTAGACTTAAAATACGGCTGAAGCTGATTTAAAACCATCAGAATTTTCGTTACAGCGAAATCCCACTTCATTTCGGACAGTGCTCGGTAAAACAGTCATAACTTCTTACTCCGAATTCGGATTGTGGAACGGTTTATTGCATTGGAAAGAGAACTCAGAGATATTTAATTCGATAGGTATTGGGACCCCTAACTCTTTATATTCTATGGTATATGGTCGTTTTAAGTTAGCCCTAGTAGAAATCCATATGGAAAATGTATCGGAAAGAAAGTTTTAAACTTAACTTTGTGTTAGGGATATTGTATGATCTTAATTAATAGCTAAAGAAATTTCAAACTAAGTTATTGATATTAGAACTCATGAATAATTAAATTCATTGGGCTTGAGTTTATCTAGACACTTTCGAAGTCTAAAATATTCACCGAAAAGTTTAAGGTAACGTAATAAATAAAGTGAAAATTATCCCAAATATACTTTTTAGATTATTAATTATAAGTTATAGAATAACTTTTCATTAATTACTAGACTTAAGAAATAATTACAAGTTATAGCAACTTTTGAGAAAAATATATTTTAATTAAATTTTTGAAAATCAATTTTGTAATATTTATTATTTGTATTATTTCCTTATATTTAGCATTTAACATCTATCACTATTAATTAAAGATTTTGGATAATTATGGCAAGTTAAGATATCAATATTTTTTTGTAATAATGAAATATCAAATTTTATCCACAATTTAAGGAGATATATATGGTAAATATATTTTTTAAACTTAAGATCTGATTTTATACTTTTTTATTAACTTGAATAATTAACTTGATTATACTCTTTTTCATACTTTTTAGTCTTTAATTATCAATAGAAGTCTTATCTCTTTACCTTTTTTAATTACCAATAGGAGTCTTTATCTCTTTAATTTTCATTCATTAAATTTCTTCTATATAGTGACTCTTTCATTCATTAAATTCCATTCATTACCTTTTTTAATTACTAATAATCTTCTCGATCATTAAATAGTGACTCTTCTAAATAGTGATTCTTTTAAATTGGACAATTGTTTAGATCAATTTTATATTAAATTAAGAACAAATAGTAAATGTTAAAATTTGAATTATTGTTGCTTTTAGTTTGTTTTCATGCTTAGGTAATGCTTAATTAATAATAGTTATTTCATTCTAAAAACATTAACTACTTTCAAAAAAAAAATTCTTTTTACAGTCAAAAGGTAGTCTTGCCAATTCAATTTTGTCAAATCGTTAAGTGATGATAACATATATATAGTTCTATTTTGGATTTTAATTAGTCACCGTTTCCCCACGTCCATATAATGCATACCATAATTAACTTTTAATATCGTTGCTACTGTAGTATATATGTAAAACTGAAATCAAAATACACACCAACACCATTTTGATTTCACATGTATACCTTGAAAAAAAACAACTTATTCTTACACTCATCCAGAACTTCAAACTCGTGTTTGGCTCATTGCTAACATCTGAAAGATAGTTAGCCAGAGCACATTTCATTGTTTTACCTGTAATGTCCATATACTCGAGGAAGATAAAAGAACAAGAAGACATTCATTTTTAAGATACATTAGCCAAACAAGGATACCTTTTATTGAGTTTTTTTTCATGTGAGACCTTTAGTAGATGTATTGATTAATCTGCAAGATTGTTGTACCATCAGTTTATCGATCGAGGGATGGTTTCAATTAGTGTAATGATGTTAGTTGCCAATTAGTGTAATGATGTTAACTAAGTTTTGACGAACACATTTTCCTAGGATAATTCCACTTTTAATACATTGAAATCAATTTATATACTCAATTCATACTTGAGTAACATTTTTATTTTGAGTTCTCAATGTATTAAATTGATATCGATGAAGTTCCGCATATATCACATTTGTATTGAATGTGTTTTATGAATGTGACAATCGATGAGAAAAATTATGTTTTATGTTACATAACCTTTTTAGTGTATGAATGGATATTATATGAAAAACTATTAACGTAAATGTTGAAAATAAATTAATTGATAGTTGTTTGATGTCAAATAATTTTTTGTTGTAATAAAAAAATAATCAATATTAATCAAGATTGATATTTTTGTTTGCTTTCTGGAAAGATGAAGAACATTATATAAATACTATGTTAAATATCAAAACTAAACTTTATTCATACCAACAATCTTATACAAAGAGTAATGAGCACCAACAAAAATCAAGATTCAATATTCATTTCAAATGTTACTAATTGCAGAATCAAAAATGTATAATTTGATGTAGTTGATATCAAATTTAATATCATCTAATGCGACTTAGTTCATATCAATCTCATTCAATGTTGTAAAATACGAAACAAACGTTAGAGTAGCATAACATTATATAAATACTACATAAATACAAAAAATAAAATTTTTCATACCCACAATTTTATAAAAACAAACAGTAATAATCGAGCACCAAAAAGTTAATTCAAATTATTAACTATATTAGCAAAACAAACAGTGAACAGAAAAAATGATTCAATATCAATTTTATACAAATTTAATACTGAAAAAAAAATATATTTGCAAGTTTGTATGTATTGCTATAGTCCATGAATACAACTTTGTTACTACCACATCATGTACATGCTTACTAGAAAAAATAAAAAGAAATAAAAATCGGGGATGATAGATATGATCACTAAGTGAGAAAATAACATATAAATGACCAATCATTCGGCAACAAGTACTAAGAATTCATTGATATGCATGTTGATATGTGAATTTATCAGAAGAAGCTACTTAAATGGTGTACAAGAATTTGATGAACTAAAAGTCTGTATGTTTTTTCTGTAAGATGAAAGTTATCCCAAAAAACATAATCGGAATCATCGGAACACACCGATGTGCAAAACTCTGAAACTTCTATTTTTCCTATCCCACAGCATCTGTTTTCTGCAACTTTGAATCCTGCACTGTCATATAAAGAAAGAAACGGAGATCTTGTCGATATTCAGGAAAAAGGCAGCCATATTTGTACCATATTTCTGAGGGTTGTTGATGACATCAAGTGGAAGATTATATATATCTACATACACCAATCTTGAATTAGTTACTTTGTTTTCCAGAGAACTTAAGTCATCTGCCAACTTGCTATTGAACAATTGTGCTTCTTGGTTCAAATAATCAACACGTTTCCTTTCTTCTCCTCCTTTCAGTGTTCTTTGTGATGACATGCATTCGATTGGTGGTATGCCAATAAATATTTAAATTCGTTTAGAAGGCGTAAAAAAATAAACAAACCTGAAGAATCCCATCTCCCTCCATGACAGATCATGATTGAATGCAAATTAACAGAATTCATATTTTTTATCTAAAGAAATACTTGTTTTTTGCTTTTCTATCAAATTCTAATCAACATAGAATGTGTTTTTTGTTTGATGGTAGAGAGAAATCATGTAAAAAGTGGCAAGTAGTGTATGAAGATGGAAACTCTTAATGAAAGCATTAAAATAGGAAGATAAATAACTGTTTGAGGGATTTGGGGTGGATAAATATCAGTAATTAAGGTTAACTACTTTTAAGGAAGGTAAATTGTATATTAATTGTATTAAATATTAATTTTCCTTTTTCAGTAATTGTTTTTCTGTATTTTCAACAAAAGAAAAAAAAATCTTTTTATATTTTTTTTAAGATGAAAGTTGCTATAACTTGAAAACTTAAAAGTTTTGCTATAAGTTGTAATAACTAATCTAATAAGTTTATATAGTTAATTTTCCCATAAATAAAATATTAGCTATTTTGGACATAAGTTAATATTGAAGAGTGGAAATTAAGAATTTTCATGAATTTATTATGAATAATTTAATAACGATGAAATGGGTCATTACATAAAAGAAATACAACTGGTTACAAATTATTAATTTTATAATTACAATCTTACACTTCGTGTTCTATCTTCAATGGCTAAGAAATTATCTATTAAGCTTTGCTGGATTATGAATATTGCTTCTTTTCGAGAAACATATAGTTATTTTATTATTTATTGTTGTTTTACAATTCATTTTAACCTATAAACTACATATATACAGTAGTGTTGCATTGTTATTTTAGCGTAAAGGTATAAAAGAATAAGATTTATTTGGATTTGAGATGAGAAATATCTTGAATGATCAAAACAAAATCATATTATATATATAAATAAGATCATGTAACTGAAATCTTACTAAATAAGATAAAAGTTAAAATAATTAAACAATAAAAAGGGTTCAAGAAATATAGTTAAAATGTTATTAGCTGATTGTATTTATATAATTGTTTTCCTTTAATTGATTTGTTGCTAAGTGTATTGCATTAGAAAATAAGATTATAATTGGATATTTATTAACTCAATATAATTTAATGACCCTGTATAATAAAATCACAATGTGATTTATTTAACAATTACTATATTTCATTAATTAATACTATTATATACATATATATATATATATATATATATATATATATATATATATACACACACTAGTTTACTGTACGTGCATTGGACGTGTATGTTGTGTTAGTACAACTGATTGCTTACAAAAAAACGATATGTATAATATTGCAATTGAAGCTATAGTATACGCAACATTATATTTATGTTTGTCTGACATTATGCTTTATTTATTATTATTGTAAACATATTGAGAACTATTTTTTCAAATTAATTTTAAAATGCATTGTTCATTTTTACTGGAAAATTATTCTTTTTTTTCAAATGAATTTTAAAGCCGTCCTTAATTTATAAAGCTAAACTTGAATTTTGTGTATCAATACGGGTTCAGGGATCTATTGACTCATTATATTTACATGTATAATATCATCGTGAAAATTGTTAATTTATAAGCATTTAATGATTCAATTTCTCATTAATATGATGGGTGCATTTTCATTCCAAATTGATCCGACACAGAAAAAGAAAATCATGACATACATTATAGTTATACGGTGTTTCAACCAAAAATTATATTTATAATAAAACAAACTTAAATTGATTTAAAATTTTAAATATTGATTTTTTCCCTATTATTTAAATTTTAAAAATTTTCATTATTCATAATTTTAGATGGATCAAAATTGTTAAAAATTGTATGTTTAGTGGAAGTGAAACTAATTGTTAGGTTTCTTTAAAGTAAAACTTTAACTAATTTTAAAGTCCATATTTATGACATTTATTTAAGACAAAATAAAAATAATAGTTTGTTTCCCTAAACTTCTAAAATCATATTATTTTTAAAAGTATTTTTCAAAAAAAAAGGTAGCTAACTTTTTAAACTTATTTTTAATATATTTTTTCAAAAAAAAAATACTTTGTTGATCAAACTAAAAAAGAAAAACCTTTGAGCAGTACACAATGCACTATTTTTCTAATGCTTATACTTACAAACAACGTATCCAACTCTATTGTCACTTGATTCGTTTGCCTAGCATCCATGATGTTAAGTGAAGTACGATAAAAAAAGTTGTTAACTATACCTGAATTCTTTAATTAAGCTATATCAATCCATCGAATATCACTAAACTCTCAGTAATTTGAAGAAGCTAAAGCCTAAAGCTTATTTTGCTATACAATATTCTAAAGTCTTGTGGTGTGAAATCAATTTTTATTCACGAAATATTCACTGTCTCATTGTCTCACTGTCATTGTACTTCCCCGTTAACACAAAAAGAAAATGTCCTTCTCTAATAAATTTGGATAAATTTTATTGTAAAAAAAAAGAAGGTATCTTGAAGATTAGCTAATACAACTCTAGTCAAAGGCACAAGATACAATAATCAAAGCATAACTCACACTCAAGAAAGAAAACAATCACCCAACCTTTAAAGGATTTTAGGAAAAACAAATTGAATGAGAAAATTGTCTCCAGTTAACCTCATGAATGGGAGACATATGTAGGCATAAATTGGCTATTCTTGTATATACATAAGTAAATTGTTGCGGCAAGTATTTTTTATTTAAATAAAGAAAAATAAGAGGTAATTTATTAATTTTTTTTAATGGCTACCTTTATCTCTTCTAAAATCATCATAATCAATCTCACAAACCTCCACATTAGGACATCCACACATCTCCTTTTCAAATATCTGAACATCTCAACCTCGCTTTCCATATCTTATTAGCTGCAAATCAATTAAATTATTAACGTAAAATTTTATTCAAAAATTAGGAAAAATTATTAATTACCTCACCATACGGGCGGACCTATGTTGATTTTTTAGATGCTCCGACATCTATTAAACTCGACGCAGTATAGGTATAATTACATAGAAAATATACGAAAATAGATATAAAGGATATAAAAGCACTCATTGAAATCAAATTGCTTGGGTGCACTGGCATTTCGGTTGATCTTAAGGCAAAACAAATATAATATATGAGAACTACCATCGTAGTTAAAATCGCAACACTTACCCTGAGCCACAACAAAATAGAAAAAAGACACGTAAAAGAGTCTAACTAATTTATACATGTGCTTTCATAGACTGAGTAAAGATATAGGACAAAAGAATCAAACCAAATCAACAGACTGTTAAGCATAGTACCATCAAGTCCTCAAGAGACAAATTATCCCCTAAAATGAATGTCTTTCTGATTTGGCCTTCGTTTCAAAAGTAGTCCCAAAAGCTGCGACTATTCATCATGAATTCAAGTAAAGTGCAAAACAATTAAATAATCAATTTAGCCGCATGATCATGGATCAAAACCAATATAATTTTCAGAGAGAAAAATTCATATCCATGTTTATAAAATTATGATTAAAATATGGGTTAGGAGTCCTTTTCTAATTCTTCTTTTTATATATATTAGAAGTCTACATTAATTAAACTAATATATATTACCTTTTGAATATGATATTAAAGAGGCCATTTTGTACTTAAAAGTCTTTTTTCTATTTGAAGTACAATTCTTACAATAATAGCCTACAAATTATTGTTAAATTGTTAGGAAAATAAAACGTACAAAATTCACTCAATAAATTTTTATGCAATAATAACAAATAATTAAGGAAATATTGAAAAGGAAATATTTAAAAATAAAAAATTAAACAATAAACAAATGTGAAAAGATAATTTTGTCTAAAGATGAGTTTTTTAATGAAGGACAAAAAGTTCAAATCACTTTTCTAAGGTCTTCACATTTTTAATATATTATAGACTAGACTACGGGCACGTGTGTCTCGTATGAATATGTATGAATTTGTTAGAACAATAAAGATTCTATGAAATCATGTGTATAAGAAATAATTGAATGCGACATTTACACATAAATCTTATTAAGTGTTGAATTCTACAATGATCTTGAGTTAATATATAACTGAGTTGTAAAATCATATAATCTATTCTAAATCCTCCACTACATGTATTTAAAAATATATTTACATAATTAAAATAAATAACTCGATCCAACTAAATGAACAAGAAAACACCAGTAATCTTATTAAAACACAGTCGGGACTTTTGTATTACAAAAAATAATGTTAAGAGGTGGAGAGGGACATGGTGTAACCTACAAAGGCATAACTATACATCAACCTAAACATTGACACTCTATCACCGGAAAAGGCTCATGTGTCGTCCTGTGATTTTGAATTCTTTATCGAGCCACGAAATATCGTCTTGTATTGTTGGGCTGGAGGAACCCCTCGAAAGGCCATGACCATGGTCATCACCAGGGGCGGATCCAGGATTTTCAGTGAGGGTATTCAGTAGTACATATACGGACTAGTCGAAGGGAGTTCAACCTATACTATTTATACATAAAAAAAAAATTTACCATGTAAAAATAGTATAATTTTCCGACGAAAGGGGTTTGGATGAACCCCCTGGACACTATGTAGATCCGCCAATGGTCATCACCATTAGATATGCCGTGGAAGCTGCGGCTAGATTGTAAATCAATATGGTCAATGCTAACTGTTTCTTGAAAAACTCAGTTGAATATCCTTCAAGACAATTGTGTTTTCTGTTCAATAAAGATCCTATAAGGGGGAGAATTGTTTGACTTGATTCATAAGATGCTTTGCTTTAATTATATTTTGCTATCATTTTTATTTTCATTGATCTTTTCTATTTCTATTTTCATGACAATGTAGTTTTATCAATATTGAAGAAAAAGAAGTGTTGGTAATACATAATTTTACATTCAATTGATTACGTGCAAGGATTTTGAACCATTGGAATGGAAGCTTCCCAATAAATAAATTTATGTTACGTGAATTTTTATAAGTCACGTTGTTGTAACCTGAACTTTCAATAATAAGTAGCAGAGGTGAATTTTATTAAAACGAAAGCAAAGATGAACAATACTAACTGATATAGTTACTACTGCTCGAAGAAGAGGGTAAAGATGAGAAAGGTTATAGAGAGAAAGAGAAGTGAGGACACGAGAATGCTCTCCAACATAATACGATGATGCCCTACTTCTATCCTTGATACTGCATAATAGACACGTGCCTCATCCCGGTTGCCATATATAATCCTTCAAAAGCCTATTGACATGTTTCTGCCTATTGCTCCTATGTGGCTGCTTCTCAGACCCAATTTCTTCAGTTTGAACGACCAGCCCATTTACTTCGTTGTCTAATGTCGGTTCACTAGTTGGGTTCATAACATTACTCCCTCCTGAAAGGAGAACCTTGTCCTCAAGGTTCTGAGTACTTGAATCTTGGAGCTTTAATGGAGTAATTTGTTGATCGGGTTGTCCTCTATAGCGTTTGAGCAACGAAATATGAAACACCGGATGAATGCGAGCCTCCTCGGGCAGCTGGAGTTTATATGCCACCAGCCCAATTTCTTGAGCACCTTGTATGGGCCAAAGTATTTCCTGCTCAGTTTATGTTGCTGGTTGCTTCATAAGGATTGTTGTTTATACGGCTGCAACTTCACAAAGACCCAGTCACCTTCTTCAAAATGATCCTCAATTCGACCCTTATCAGCGTACTCTTTCATTCGATCTTGTGCCTTGGAGAGATTGAGCTTCAATAGATCTAAGACTTCATCCCGACACAACATGTATTGCTCAACGAGATCATCAGAATCACTGCCAAGAATGTATCGAGCTATGTTAGGAGTTTCTCTCCCATATAAAGCTTGAAAAGGTGTCAACCTAGCTGATGTATGAAGTGTTGTACTATACCAAAATTCAGCCCATGGCAGCATAGATACCCATTCATGAGGGCTATCGGCTACAAAGCATCGCAAGTACTGCTCAACACATTTGTTCAACGCCTCAAATTGTCCATCTGTCTGCGGGTGGTATGTCATGCTCATGGCCAAAACAGTCCCTTGTAATTTATTTATCTCTTTCCAGATTGTATGCAAGAAACGAAGGCCACGATCAGTTATGATTGTTTGCGGTGGGCCGTGAATCTTAATAACATGAATAACAAAAGCCGCAGCCATAGTTTGAGCATTAAAAGTTGCTGGGAAAGGAACAAAATGTCCATACTTGGACAGCCTATCAACCACTGTCATGATGGTAGCTTTCCCTTTAGAGCTCAGCAAATAAGTAATAAAGTCCATAGCTATCTCTTCAAAAACCATCTCCAGCACCGGTAATGGTTGTAACAGACCTGCTGGTAATCGATTAATGTCCTTAGAATGCTGACAAGTCTGGCACGAAGTAATGTAAACCTTAACATCATTACGCATTGCTGGCCAATAAAAATTCGAGGCCAAACGATAAAAAGTACGAGCAACTCCAGCATGGCCCCCTATATTCGAATCATGAAATTCTGAAAGTAATAATTGCTTCAAGGGAGGATCTCATGGTATTACCAGATGTCCTTTGTAGAAGAGGAGCCTTTTGCGAAAAGTATAGTCAGCGTATGCAGCAAGTTCGCTCCTCAACCTCTGTTGAACGAACAACAATTCTGGATGGTATTTATTCGCTTCTAACAGTTCCCCAAGCCACTCATAAGTGCATTCCGAAATAGCAAAAAACACTCCAGCATCAGGTGGTCTGGACAAGGCATCAGCGGCCTTGTTCTGCCTTCCCAGTCGGTAACGTATCGTGAAATCATATCCCACCAGCTTTCCAAGCCACTTTTGTTGCTCCGGGGTTTGAATTATCTGATTAGTGAGGTTTTTGAGGGACTGCTGATCAGTGAAAATGGTGAAATATCGACCCAACAAGTACTGCCTCCATTTTTCCACGGCTTGAGTAATTGCATACATCTCACGATAGTAAGTGAAAGCCTTTTGCATTTGAGGGCTTAACTTCTGACTATAGCAAGCAATCAGATGTCCCTTCTGTAAAAGAATAGCGCCAATACAAACACCAAAAGCATCAGTTTCCACGTGAAAGTCATCATCAAAGTTGGGCAAGGCCAAGATAGGGGTGGAACTGAGCCGAACTTTTAATTGTTCAAAAGCTTGTTGGGTTTGAGCTGTCCACAAAAAGGCATCCGTTCGTAGTAAATCAAATAAAGGACTAGCAATAATCGCAAAGTGATGAATAAATCGTCTGTAGTACCCGGTGAGGCCCAAAAAATTACGTACCTCCTTCACTGTCTTTGGTGCAGCCCACTGTTTAATAGTGGAAATTTTTTAAGGATCCACTGCCAGTTCATCGGGAGAGATCACATGGCCCAAATAATCAACAGTTCTCTTCCCAAATTGGCATTTACTGCGTTTAGCCACTAGTTGATGTTGTTGGAGCAATTTGAAAACCAATTCTAGATGTTCCAAGTGTACCAACCACGACATACTATAAATAAGAATATCATCGAAGAAAACCAACACAAACTTGCAAAGATATGGGCGAAATACGTCATTCATGGTCGCTTGAAAGGTGAAGGGGGCATTAGTTAAACCGAATGGCATGACCAAGAACTCGTAATGGCCGTCATAGGTCCTGGACGCAGTCTTCAGAACATCAATAGGACGAACTCTGATCTGATGATAGCCAGACAGTAAGTCCAACTTGGAGAAAAATTGAACCCTGTATAGTTCATCAAATAGCTTATCAATAGAAGGAATTGGAAACCTATCTCGCACAGTGATGGCATTGAGAACTCGATAATTGACACAAAAATGCCAAAAGCTGTCTTTCTTGCAAACTAATAACACGGGTGATGAAAAAGGACTGGTACTAGGCTGGATAATTCCATCCATTAACATATCTAAAACTAATTGCTCCATAATTTGTTTCTGAAAATGTGGATAACGATAGGGTTTAACATTAACAGGACCAGCATTGGGAGTGATGTGAATGGCATGATCCATAGCCCGAACAAGAGGCAACCCCTGTGGTTTGTTAAAAACACCAGAATATGAATTCAATAATGCCCCTAAGTTAGGGGGTATATCTTTATCCTTCTCAATCGTAGCACCCTCGTGCACCAGGAAAAGGCAAAAACATGAAGCAATTACATCGGTGGCCGAATAGCGGCGTAGTGTTTTCAACTGAGCCTGTTGAAAATCATCCGGTGAGTAACCTACCCATTGCACTTGCTTGCTGTCCAAATAGAATTCCATAAGACATTTGGAATGATCAATAAGAATAGGTCCTAGAATGGCCAACCAAGCCCCTCCAAGCACCACATCTGCCCCATGGAAGTCCAATACATGCAAGTCCATAGCAAGGTCAATCCCTTGGACTGAGAATCGCACATCTCAAATCACCTCTTTACACCGGAGACGTTGTCCATTACCCACAACTACCGCAAAATTAGTAATGGGTGTAACCGTGAGGTTTAAGAACTTAGCAACTCAAGTTTGAATGAAATTATGTGCACTTCCCCCATCAACCAAAATAGTGATCGGAGACCCCTGGATGTGCCCTTTGAAACGTAAAATAGTAGGAGAATGGCCTCTAGCCAAGGCATGGTATGAAATTGTAGATTGAGCTTACAATTCCAAGCCTTGGAGCTCCGCAGTTAATAATTCTTCCATGGTGGTATCGTCTAATGCCGGACTTAGGGGTCCTGAATCATCTTCAAGTAGAAGAATTTGAGGCAGATTTGGGCACCGATGATTAGCCACATATTTCTCATCACAATAATAACACAATCCTTTTTCCCGATGTTGTTGCATCTCAACCGGAGACAAACGTTTGATAGAAAACTTAACAGAGGTAACACCCGTGTTTCTAGAGGGTGCTAGAGATCGAGACTAAGGGTTAGGTAGTAGAGGTTGGGTCCTAGCAAAATCTGGTTGCATCGCCCCTTTTTCTAGATTAAGGCGCTGCTCATGGGTATGGGCTAAGGAAATAGCCTCATCAAAAGTGTTGGGTTTATGAACCAACACATTAGTTTTGATATCCAAACGAATTCCAGATACAATAACTTGACCATCAAGGTGTCTGGTATATCCTTAGTCTCATTAGCGATAGCTTCAAACCTAGCCTGATAGTCAGCGACGGTTGAAGTTTTACGAAGTTTTGGTAGTCGACCTTCTGGATCCTCCAATTTTCTTTTTTGAAATCAAATGAGTAGCTTAGAAGCAAAATGATGCCAATCAACCAACTGCTTGTTTCAGAAGAGCCAGCGATACCATTCAAGAGCGGTCTCATCCAAATAAAAAGAAGCCAGAGATAATTGTTGCTCTAGGAGGATAGAGTAAAAAGTAAAATATCGTTCAACTTGAAATACCCAGGCATCTGGGTATTCACCAGAAAACCTACTCAGCTCCACAGATGCGGGTTTGTGTCAGAGCATAACTGGGTTACCACCATCGATGTGGGAAGATAGAACAACTTCAGTCGATTTCGATCGAGAAGATTCTGCCGATGGAGCTTTTAATTGAGAACCAATCGACGAAACTTGATTAAGAACTTCTTGGATCAATTTTTGTTGATCGTCGACTGCCAATCGAAGTTCTGACATCTCCCGGGCCATGCTCGTTTGTGCCTCGTCAAGTTGCTTGAGTCGAGTATCCACCATTGGAATGCAACAATAAAAGCACCAATGTTGTAAATTGAACTTTCAATAATAAGTAGCAGAGGTGAATTTTATTGAAACGAAAGAAAAGATGAACGATACTAACTGATATAGTTACTACTGCTAGAAGAAGAGGGTAAAAATGAGAAAGGTTATAGAGAGAAAGAGAGGTGAGGACATGAGAATACTCTCCAACTTAATACGATGATGCCCTACTTTTATCCTTGATACTGCATAATATACACGTGCCTCATCCCGGTTGCCATATATAATCCTTCAAAAGCCTATTGACATGTTTCTGCCTATTGCTCCTACGTGGCTGCTTCTCAGGCCTAATTTTTTCAGTTTGAACGAACAGCCCATTTACTTCGTTGTCTAATGTCGGTTCACTGGTTGGGTTCATAACACACGTTCCGATGTATGTACTACACACTGGTGGAAACAAAAAAAAATTACTGACAGTTCAGAAGCCCCTCAAAAAATTAAAAAACTCTTTTCACTTTCGATTTAGCATGTCGTAAAATCTTATACTATAGAATAAGAGGATCAAGGATATATAACCATTAACCATAATACCAGTGTTTTAAGAGATAAACTTCCCAGCATACAATTGTGTTATACGGATGTAACAAATACCGTTATAATTCAATAGCCATGTACGATATATATACAATATTTTTGCATACTTATACTCTAAATTCTTGTATACTTAGACTATATAGCAGTCAGCTCTCAATTACTGAATGTTTGGAGACTTGTTAAGGATAACAACTTCATGTTTGACCTGAAACCACTTCATTGCGTTGTCTTTTATGCCCTGTGTTGGATCCCAATCCGAGACTTGCCTCTACAATGTCTAACAACATGATATCCTGTATGTTCTAGGACAACATAAAAATTCATATTATAGATACCGATTGAAGGGTCATACTTAATTTCAAGATCAGTGTGCTCCTGAATGCTAAATCCAAAGCAGTCAATTTCAATGAAGTTCTTTCTTAAGAACTCATACTCCTTGACCATTAATCCACTCTCAAGAATCTGTATAGCTTTTTCCCCCTTTGACAGTGATGTAGCAGGCAATCTTTTCACTACGTCTGATTTAGAAGGACCATACAGTATACCTTGCTTTGACAAAAATAGGGCTTTGGAAAAAGAACAAGAGAATTTTAAGAAAGCTCGATGGAGCCGGGTAAAAGTACGAAGAAATGTTAGACGCGTATGAAAAGGTGAGTTAAAGTTACCGAGTTAAGATTAATCTTTTTCTTTTTAGTTTCGCATCGTTTTTCTTTTTGTAAATTTCATGTATTTACTTTTTTTATACACTAAGTCCCTTGATAAAAAGCTTGGATCCACCACTAATATTGAAGGTGGAATAAAATAGTCTCATGAAATATTTCAATCCATGAGATATCCTTACTAGTCCATTCTCGGGTACCAAATGATTGTTAATGCATATACTACCACTAAAATGTATACCAGTAAAAGATAAGTATACCACTAAGCTATACCTCATTTGTCCATGTAGGTGATTGAAGCTTTGTTTGTGTTTATCTATCTTCTTTTAATTAAGATATTTTAGATAAGAAATCATAATATTTACACTTCTAAATCAATAAGAATTCTTGTGTACATGACATATATGTGCAAGGTTCGGCCGTGGCACCCCCACCATTCCGCTCCTGACCGAACCTTGTGTACACCTTGCATATATTCTCTTTCCAAAATTTGGGAGTTCATATCATTTTTCAGTGTAAACATACACTATATATATCATTTCCTGTTACCTTCTTAGTAGCTAATTCAAGATTCCATCATCTTCCCACAATAACATTAATGAGGTATGACTGTTCGATCTTTAATATTTCCCCTTTTTAGAGCCTATAATTAGATGAATCCCTTGAGAATCCTTATCCACTAACTGAGATTTTCCATATCTACAAAAGAAGCGTGAGAAATATGTGAAACTTTTGTTTTTTTCCTCAGATCTAGCAATAATCCTTGTTTCATCAAAGCATTGAGATACAATTATTCCTAAATGGCCTAAGTCCTAAAATATTCCTTTTTCATCTTTCATCAGTCCATTTGTCCATGTTCCAATATAACAACCACCATCAATTCAAGTATATGCACCAATACTGTGCATTACAGAATAGCAAATATCAACAAAAACTATAATAAACAGTAGGATAATCGAGATATCTGAATAGTACTATTAAATCTAATTTTACATAGAAATTCCTCTAAGCTCGACATAAACTACAGCAAAATAATAGGACAACAGAGATATCAATGCTCATATATAATCGGCTCACAAACCAAATCATCAAATCCAAGACATAAATAATAATAAAAAAAAAAATCAAATCAAAGGATAACATAACAAAAATTTATCAGATTCCCAAAATCAAAATAAGTTATTCGTCTAACCCTAACATATGTCTCCTTCGTTTATTACCAAGAAACTCAAAATCAAAATAAGTTATTCATCTAAATATATTTGTAACAACTATTTACTCATTGAGTGTTATAATTATGATCAACATTTACAAAACGAATAAATTTAAGTGCAAAGTTTAAAGCAAACCTCTAAAAATTGCTTTTACAAATAGTCGCTTACTATTTTTTGCTAATCTAAAGCACAAAAAACAATATTTTCTTTGATTTCCATCATAAAGCTTGTTCAACTATTGATTTCATTTGCAGGTTTTATCAATTTTTCAATCATGAAAATTACATAAAAAGAAAAATAGTTAGAATAAATTTTCAATAATGAATCTAACATTAGATTATTCGTCTTAATCCCTCCAAAGGGGGTTTGGAAGAAAAGTAAAAACATCAAATAACAATGTTAACTACAAAAAATTAGAAGATGATCTTTAAAAAAAATAAATTATTGTGTGTACATTATATTATTAAGTACAATACTTTTTAAAAAATAGCATAAAATTTTTAAGAAAAGAAGTGTACTAAAAGAGAAAAATAATAACTCATCATCAAATTAAAAATTAAGGAGAAAAATTAAATATAGTAAACAAAGTTTTTCCATTGATATCAAAAATCAAAATTATGTTGATATTGATACATGAGAACACATTTTAAATTTAAAAAAAAAATTATATTATACATAAGCATAAAATATTCAAGTAAAAAAAGTGATTTAATGTCTTCTAACTATTTCTACAAAATGAATTTATTTTATGATGAGACAAAGATTCATTAAAATATTATTTCTTCAGAGAATTATCAAAATTTCCATACGAATCCTACTCCATTCAACTTGATTCATGAATGCCCTTTACCAATCCCTCAATGAAGATGGCGTTGCCATGCTCGAAAGTCCTACTGGTAGATATCTTCACCACTTTCTTTACAAAATTTAAAACCTTATGCTTTTATTACACCCATTCATGCTAATTTAGAATTCTTTTCCATCTTTCATCAGTCCATATGTTCCCGTTACTATATGACAACCACTTCAAGTATATACACCAATACCGTGCAACAGAAAATAGCAGATATCAATAAAAACAACAACAAATAATATGATAATATAATCGAGATATCTAAAAAATATAACTAAACCTAATATTTACACAAATATTTTTTAAAGTACACATTCATCTACCATTTGTATTTTGCAGAAAAAATAACAAATCTACAACAAACAATAGGATAATCAAGATGTCAGAATAATACTATTAAACCTAACGTTACACAAAAATTCCTCAATACCCTATTGTTGGTTGCTGCAATAATAGACTTTGCTAGCTTTGTCTTCTGAGAAACTATAATGTTAATCAATAAAATGTTTCTTTCGGAATATTCATAAATAACAGATTAAGACAGTTCTTTAAAAAATTAGTAGTAGTATGAAATTGTCAAAAGTTTGAAAGATGGGATTTATTCAAGAATTTTTTTGAAGTTACCGAAAGACAAAAATTGTCAAAAATTAAAAAATAACAAAAATAGACTTCTTGCCTAGTTTAAAAAGAAATTGTCAAAAGTTTGAAAGGTGGAATTTATTTTAAGAATTTTTTGAAATTTCCGAAAGACATAAATTGTCCTAAATTAAAACATAACAAAAATAGACTTCTTGTCTAGTTCAAATAAGGAAGGATAGAAATATTAAAATTTTAATTGATTTCAAAATTTTAAAAATATAGAAAAAATGTGAAAAGATCATTTTGTCTAAAATAAAATCTTTTAATGAAGGGCAAAAAGTTCAAATCACTTTTCTAAATGTCTTCACACTTTTAATATATTATAGATTATAGATTATAGATATAGATTATAGATATAGATTTTCTCTCTCTATATATATATAATTTCAATTCATAGGTAGGTAATATCAATAATTAAAATTAAAATTCAATATATTATATTAAAAAAATATAAGTAGTCCAAAATATAGTTGAATTACTATTGTATTTTTTTATAAAATCTCAAAGCACTCTATTTATACGTGGTACGAAATGGTGTTTGACATGTTGAGAAGGTGTGGCTTAAAATCCCCATTATAACTTTTTTTATTATTATTAAGTTAGCTAATGAGAATCAAAAATTATTATTTATCAAGAATTTATATTTTTTTGCTTTTATTTTTATTTAATATTTTAAATTTTCATATCTTTTATATAATTGTACAATTTTTCCATTTATAAATAACTAATACTAATTTTGAATCAGATGATGTAAATTTCACAATCAATAAAGTACCAAAAGAATTGAACGAATCAAACTAATAAGATAATAGTGTTATAAATGTATTTACATTATAGTGAATGTAAGATCTAATAAGATCTAGTTGATATTTATCAGGATTTGAAGTAGCTGCCTTTTAGTCAGAAACTAGGAGTATTTTCTTCTATAAATAGAGGATTTTTATTCATTGTATTCTCAATCAAGATGTCTCTTATCCCTCAAGAGAAATAAGATTTACTCTCTATTCTCTCTCTACTCTTCTTCTTTATTCTTTAATATTTTATAACACGTTATCAGTACGAGACTCTGTCAAACAAGGTAAGATTATAAATCTAAAGGTAAGGTTGGTAATTCCTTATGTTATTTGTCTTTTGCTACTAATGATATAATTATTTTTGGATTTGAGAAAAAATAATTGGTTTGGAACTATTTATATTTTAAATTTATTCCTCAAGAACAATATTATCAAAAGGGATGATAATATGTTGGGTTTAAGTCCCATCGATTTATGCCTAAGACGCCTTTATATGGGTAAGACATTGAGTTTGAATCTCAATGCACCATATTGATGATATTATGATGGTTAAGGCAAAATAATGTGTTTTTAATGAAAATCATGAAATATGTCCCATTGAATATGCTCCATTCCATGAAGCAAATGTGGTAGCAATATATGATAAGTCTAAAATATAACAACTTACTTCATTCTTGAAGTGTATGTGATAGCAGTGCATAATATGTCTAAAAGAAGACAAGTGATTGAATGCACGAATATACACGTGGAGGGACAATATGATAATGATTATCAAAAGTGATGATATTTTCACACGCATATTATGATCAGAAGATATGTTAGAGAAAAGTTTTCTAGATTATATGTATGCCTCGATTTACTCCTGAAGTAGCAATATCTATCAATTTGATAGGCGTAAGCCATAATTATATTTCATTCATGGGAATGAGAATTTTAATTGTTATAAGAATAGACCAATCTCTAGGTGAATATGATGATATTTAGTAAAGCTTATCAATACAAACGTGTACTTGATTGTGATGGTATCACAACTCACCTCCGAAAGAGGCAGAATAACTGAGAAGAGTTATTTGAAATCTACTTCTAAAGTAGTAAATCTGAAATTTATTCATGCAATAGTAAATCTGAAATTTACTAAAGTGAAAAAATACATGTCATGATAAACTTGGAGTTTACTAGTATAAAAGTTCATAAATTGACATGAACGATTGCCACATCCTAAAGATGTGCATATTAAGTATTAAATACATATTGAAGAATTCAAAAATTCTTCATGAGCTTTTAATGTTGCTTGTTCTCGTGATAAATTGGATGGACCAACTAATGTTGGGATTTGATTTCTTAATGTAACGACCTAAAATTTGATGAAATATGTGAAATTTGTGATTTTATTTGATTTGACTGTTTTATCCCTCTCCATAGTTGCATTATGATATTTCTGGAGTATGGGAGTGATTGACATAATTTTTGATGTATTTTGGTATCATTTATGCAATATTGTAATTTTTTATGGCTTCGAGAGCCTTATTTTGGACTTATGTGGATATCTTTTGATCTGTGTGACGAATGGCGAAGGAACTGCGCCAGCAGCTCTGAAATATCAATTTTAGGCTAGGTAGACCTTTGGTTCGGGTTCCAGTGCATCCGAGCTCATTTCGACCTATTGGTCGAAAAGTTGGAAAATTGAAAATATGAGTGTGGGACCCACATTTGATCGAAACGACCTCGGATGGAAAATCCGACTTTTCCAGCAGATTTGAAATGTTGATTATAGGGTGTTAGCATATTTGATATGATTTTACAGTTTTTAAATCTCATTTCGATCCTCGATTTGAAAAATTATAATTTCGGGTTTTGGGGGTCAACTTTGTGAAAATAATGTTTTCTTGAAAATCTGATCGCCATCGCGTTTGAAACGTCGAATTTAGTGTGGTTGGATAGTTCGTTTGCATAAATCGAACTCCGAACGAATTTTGGGCACCCCGTCGAAGTCCATTTTGACTTAAAGGAAAAAATCTGCACAACCATTGCAGAAAATTTGCAATAAATAGCAGATTTTTTACGCTTTTCGGCCCATTTTGCTCATTTTTATCTTGGCTCTTGTGAGTTAAACCCTAAAATAGTTTAGGAGCTTAAAGTGAAGCTTGTGGGGGATTGGGAAGATAGATTAACATCTATTTCTTGATTTTATTACTAATTTAAGGTAAGAATTCACCCATTTTCTTAATAATTTCTTGATAAATTTCTCAAAACTCCAAAAATCTTAGGGCATGATTTTAAACCAAAATTTCACTCTTTTCACTTGAATAATATCTTTATCTCATAATTACTAGTTTTTCATCAATTTAACCTTCAAAATAACTCTGATTCTTGATTTTAACCCGGATTTCAAGATTTTACCCGGTAAAGCTCAAGAATGGTTTTTCTTCGATTTGAACCCCATTTTTTACTTGATTTAACTTGGATTTTTGGCTGTAGGTTTCTAAAAATATGGAAAACATATTTTTGAAGTAAAGTTTTGATTTTTGCCCTTCTTTTTAGGAAACCCATTTTGGGAGTCCGTTTTGACCCAGAATCAAAAGTAATCAATATGGGTGTCATTTTTTTTGTTTTGACGCATAGATTTCAGATTTGATATTTTTAGTAAAGCTCGGGATTGTTCATTAAAAGTAAGGTCGCGGGTTCAAGTGTAGCGGACCGGTTTCGGCTTTCGAGTTGGTTATGGCTTAAACTCTTTCAAACTATGATGGGTAGTAAATGACGATACAATATGCATGTTAAGGGTGGAAACTAATCATGAAAATGACAATTTATGTGTTGTGCCTATGAAGGGGCCTATATGTGATGAAATTATCAAAATTGAGTTATTATGTGATATGTGTGACCGTGTGGGGTCCTATATGTGATATTGATAGCCTTGAATACATGTGAATAATTGTATTGTGTTGTTAAAATGCTTAATGTGGTACCATTGGTGTATTGTGATTATATTCATACTTTATTAGCATATAGGACATGTGAAAATTCATGGATGAAATGAAATAATGAGTGAATATTGACTCATGTGGTTGTGGAAATGTATCGTTTAGTTGGTTGTGGAAATATATCATGTGGTTGGTTGTGGAAATAGTCATTGTGATTGGTTGTGAGTATTACATCTTCATATCATACTCATTCATGAAACATTGGTACCACCTTGACAACATCTAAGAAACACTGGCAACACCTTTTTAAAAGATATGGTAACACCTTATAAAATCCTTTTCGAGAGATGTGTCGGAAAGGAGATATGAGATATGTGGATTGTATATGGATTGACGAACCTTCCATGGGACCTACGTCGGAAAGTTTTAGCTCCACAGGTGTATAAGGGGATTGTACGATGATCCCGGAGGTTGTGCGACGACCTCGTGTATCATCATCATCATCATCATCATCATCACATACATTGCACATACTTTATTGTGTTTATGTTATGTTGTATTGCCTTATTGACTTGTCATCTTGGTTTTTGTCTTATCTTCCTTTAATTGTATTTGATGATCTTGTATCTACATGTTCTACATTGTTCTATTTATATGTCACATAATGTATACTTATGTTCTATACCTTGGTGTGTCGTTGTAATATATGTGATATATATTAGAACTATTAGTGCAAACGGTGTGGGCTGACATTTTCTAATTGCAGGTGACATGTCCTTAGTGTATATTTTGTATGCTTTATTTACTACTTTGCTTGGTTGGCCTATGATACCTACTGAGTACAAGTGGACCGTACTCATGCCTACTGCATCCTTTCGGTGCAGGTCCTAGCTTGAGTGCGCCTCAGATTTCTTGACTCGGGCGATTGTTGGAGCTTCCAAGGTAGCGGTTGGATATTCATGTGTTCGAAGTTCACCTCTATCTTTCTAAAGTAGTTATGTCTTTATTAGTATTCAGAGATAGATATTATTTCTTCTGTAGTTATTTTTTTGATGTATTTAACTCTTGGATTGTATTAGTAGTTCTTACACTATTGACGCTTGGTTTTGGGCATGATTGGTATTTTGTATAAGTTCTTTCCGCATTGTCATGATTAATTATATGGTTCGGCTTGGTTTTAGAAGTCTTACCTTGGGATATTTTTTTGTCTTTTCTTCTTTTTCTTATCAGTTTGAGTGATAGGCTTATTTGTTAATGTATACCGCGACAAGTGCCATCATGACCCTCGTTTTTGGATCATGACACCTAAAATCTGAAAAATATAAAGGGTAAATATGGGTCCGTTCACCTATCATGTGATATGTTGAAAAGATGCATCAATAAGATGATCATATGTACATTCATTATCGACCTGCAGTTTGACATTCATAAAGTTGCTTGCTCAATAAAATTGAGTTAAGAACATAACTTTCAGATTGTATAATCAAGACAATTCATCTTGATGATGATGGTTTGGCATTGAATACCTTCGATAAATAGCTAAATCATTGCTAATGAGAACAAAGCATGTGTTGGTCTGAAATATGATATGTTGCATACAATAACACTCGTATGCATTAGACCAATCAATTATGATTATTTCTTTTCTCTCAAGTGGTTCAAGGTCATGAACCAAATATTTCATCTAAAAATTTTTTATGTGTGGTATACGATTAATGAATATATCTTGATGCGCAGAGATGGATTCCTTAAAGAAGTAGAGGATGTATGTTAGTTTTCCTAACATAAGAGGTAGATTATAAACAACTATGAAATATGTTAGGAATTATCATAAGATCCTTATTCAAAAGATAATTCAAGTCAAATGCCGAAAGCATCTCATATTTAAGCTGCAAATACTCCTATTTTGTGTCTCTAAAGAATAAAATCTATGTATGTGTGAAGCATGGTAGACCAATCGATTTCAAATGAAATAATCCTTGAAAATGATAAGGAACAAATAATCATAATAAGAAGGCAATTGGCTCTTGAAGAGCCTACGACACAATACTTCATGAAAAATATGAGAGGTTCAAGTACCTGAAAATAATAAAGTCATGAGATCTCAAAATATTATGTCACACTGTGAACCGATATGAAATGATATATAATTAATATCTTTGATACAATATTAGAGCAATATTGCGAAAGATCATAAGGATCTGAATTCTGTGTTTACTTAAGCATGCTGACATAGAAACATTTATCAAGTGACATGAAAGGATACATTTTTGTAAGCGTAAAACTTATTTGATTTGCAGTCTAGAAACATGAAAATGTCACACTTGACATGTTGGATATTGTCACTTGACAATAATCTATATGAAAATCCTTAAAGGATTCAAAAATGTCTGAAGCATATAAAGTTTCTGGGAAACTTGTTTATTATCCTTATAAGGGATAAATTGATGGGTTGAAAATCATTGAAACTCTTGAAGAGTTTTCAAAGCAATAGATTATTCGCTGGAATGAGAAATATACCAAATTGGATTGGTTATGAAGTACCATATCTTAGTGCAAGTGGTGCACTCATGTATCTTGCAAATACTTCAAGACCTGATATAGCCTTTTCAGTCAATTTGTTAGCAAGGTATATTTTTGCTCCTGCTAGGAGACATCAGAATTGGATAAAACACATGAGCTTATTTTATTCTAAAAATTACAGTCTTGATCTTATTGGTCATGCTGATGTTGGGTACTTATCTGACCCGCATAAAGTTCGGTCTCAAACAGGCTATGTGTTCATATGTGGGGTACTTCCATATCTTGGAGATATACAAAGCAGTCAATCATAGTTACTTCATCGAATCATGATGAGATAATAGCTATTCATGAAGCAAGCCGAGAATGTGTATGGTTGAGGTCCATGATACATCTCATTCGAGAAAAATGTGGTGTAAAATATGACAATCTACCCATAATTTTATACAGAGATATGCAACATACATAGCACATCTTAAGGAGGATCCATAAAAGGAGATAGAACAAAACACGTTTTGCCAAAACTTTTCTACATACATAAGCTACAAAAGAATGGTGATATTAATATGCAACAGATTCGTTCAAGTGACAATGTGACTGGTTAATTCACCAAATCTTCTCCAATTGCAACTTTCAAGGAGATGTTGCACAAGATTGGGATGCAAAGGTTCAAGGATGTTCTCATTAGGGGGAGTTGATATGCGTTGTACTCTTTTTCCCTTACGAGGTTTTGTCTCACTGAGTTTTTCTTGTAAGGTTTTTAATGAACAAGTTATATGTGTATTGTTAGAGATATGTACTCTTTTTTCCTTCACTAGATTTTTTTTTCCACTGAATTTTTTCTAGTAAAATTTTAACGAGGCACATTATCTATCTAGACATTTAAGGAGGAGTATTATAAATGTATTTACTTTATAGTGAATGTCTATCAAGATCTAATAAGATCTAGTTGGTATCTATCAGGATTTCAAGTATTTATCTTTTAGGAATTTTTTCTTATAAATAGAGAGGTTTTATTCATTAAATTCTCAATCAAGATAATCTCCCATCCCTCAAGAGAAAGAAGAATTACTCTGTATTCTCTCTCTACTCTTCTTCTTTATTCTTTAATATTTTATACTCCCTTTGTTTAAAAAAAAATGGCTCACTTTTCTTTTTAATCCGTTTAAAAAGGAATAATCTCTTTCCCTTTTTGACAATATTTTAATTATAACTTTCCACATGGCATGTTTAGGACCACAAGATTAAAAGACATTTTTGTACTTTTGATACAATTTTAATTTAAGGCCATAAAATTTAAAAGTTTCTTTATTTTCTTAAATTTTGTATCAAATTAATTATTTTTTTTTAAACGGAGCGAACAAATAGTAGTATTTATATATATTTTTTCTCCCCTTTACTTTTCGCGGGGACGGATACTAGTTTATAAATACCCATAAAAAAAATTGTGCAAGTCCAAGCAACTCCCAACTGAGTCGGCGGTTTGTAGTAGAGTTCCTCAGTTGATCTGCAGCGTTCCTACTTGCCAGATCGGAAGAAGGGAAGAGCGTGATGGGGATTATAAGGAGCAGTTTCTCACTGATAGCAGGAACTATTTGTGGTATATACATAGCTCAGAACTACAACGTCCCCAACATTCACAAGCTTATACAAAATGCTTTGTTCAAAGCCAAAGATGTAGAAGAGAAATATCGCAAGCCCCCCAAGCCTGGCGATCGCCTTTAGATTCAGGTTAAAATTCCCAAATCCCCAAATCCTTCTTCTTTTCAAATGTAAATTCAAATAAATCCAACTGTTTAACCCAAATAATCATAAATTTTGTGACATAGAGTGGAATCTTCGAGTAATTTTGAGCTGATAATGATGATTTTTACTCGCCCTTTTATTTGGTTTTTAGACATTTCACATCGAACTGTGCGAATGACTTTTCTACACACACCAGTTGAAAACCTATACTCAATATTCATCTAAAATCGCTCAATTTGTGTAGTTACTTTTAGATAGTTGCAGTACGGTACAATACCATACATATGAAACAATACGTAACTACCATCTGAACCGAGTGTTGGGGGTCAAGGTTTACCAGGATTTAGACCAATTCCCCTTTCATGTTCGTCGAGCGGAGCCAGCTTGGCCTACAGATTCATCTGAAACCGCTTCAGCGGAAAGTTACACTATTTATACGTGATTAAAATTATTTATATGTATATGTAGTAGATTATTGAACCCCTTTGGCTAGTTCTATGTTTTACTTATTTATATTTTAAACACCTTAGGGGTCGTTTGATAGAGTGTATAAAAACAATGTTGTGCAAAGTGCATTAATAATGCTTGTATTAGTAATACTGGTATTAGTTATGCTTGCGTTAGTTATGCTAAGCATTATTTTTTATATATTGTTTGGTTTGATGTATTAGAAATAATATATGTTGTGGAGCAGTATAGGGAGAGGAAGAAGAACTTACACATGGTGTTCATTTATCTGGAGGCGTACGACAAAGTCCCCAGTAAGGTTCTTTGGAGGTGCTTGGAGGCTAAAGGTGTCCCTATGGTGTACATAAGATCGATTAATGATATGTTCGATAGAGCGAAGACTTGGGTGAGGACGGTGGGAGGAGATTCAGACCATTTTTCTGTTTTGACAGGGTTGCACAAGGGATCAACTCCTAGCCCGTTTTTATTTACCTTAGTGATGGATGCTTTCACGCGGCGTATTCAAAGAGAGGTACCTTGGTGTATGTTATTTGCGGATGATGTAGTTTTGATTGATGAGACTTGGGGAGGTATTAATGATAAATTAGAGGATTGAAGACGAACCTTGGAGTCTAAAGGAATCAGGTTGAGCAGGACCAAGACAGAATATTTGAAATGCAAGTTCAGTGATTTGACGCATGAGGACGAGGTGGTAGTGAAGATGGATTTTCAGGTTATTCATAAGAGGGATAATTTTAAGTATCTTGGGTCTATGATTCAGGGGAATGAAGAGATTGATGAAGATGTCACTCGCCATATTAAGGCAGGATTGATGAAATGGAGGCCTTTGGAGTTTTGTGTAATAAGAAAGTGCCTCATAAGCTTAAAGATAAATTTTATAGAGTGGCAGTCCATCCGACCATACTGTATGGAGCGGAGTGTTGACCAATCAAGAACTTTCACATCCAAACGTTGAAGGTGATAGAAATATGGATGTTGCTTTGGATGTATAGTCTTACTAGGGGAGATAGGGTTAGAAATAAGACTATTCAGGAAAAGGTAGGAGTGACTTCGGTGGAAGACAAGATGCTGGAAGTTGAGATGGTTTGGACATGTGATGAGGAGGGGCACATATGCCTAGTTCGTAGGTGTGAGAGGTTGACTATGGATAGTTTCAGGCGGGGTAGAGGTAAGCTAAAGAAATACTGGAGGGAGGTGATTAGACATGACATGGAGTAATTACAGCTTACTGAGGACATGATCCTAGATAGAAAGGTATGAAGGACGCAAATTACGTTAGAGGGCTAGTTCGTGGGAGTGAGTCGTTGCTAGTAGATATGATTGCTGGTGTAGCCATACTAGTAGTTGCAGGGCTATGCATGTAGGTTGGAGTTTTCTTGTTCGGAGGGTTAGGGTGAGGTGTGTGTTTTCGGTTAGATAGTGTATGGTACTACTTTGTGGGTGTTTTATTTCTGTTATTTCATCTTGTTTTATGTTTTATTATGGCTTTGTTTACTGTCATTTTTTGTCCTGAGCCGGGGGTTTATCGGAAACAGTCTCTCTATGTCTTCGTTGGTAGTGGTATGGACTACGTACACTTTACCCTCCCCAGACCTCACTATGTGAGAATACACCGAGTATGTTGTTGTTGTATGATGGCAAAATACCCTCTACACTTACTTTGTGTATTCTTTTATTGAAGGCCGGACCAATGAATTGGGGCCCTCAACATTAGTGTTATGCTCGCCCCGTCCGACTGAAACTCCATTGTTCCGCCATGGCCGGCGTTGCTTCTTTTATCTTCACCAATTCCTCAAACAAATCCAAAACTTCAAATCCCAAACCCTCCCTCCCCAAATTTATAACCTCCAAAAACAAAAAATTCAATTTCATATCCATACCCCACTAACAAAACCATCCAATTCTAGTGGAGAAGAGCAAACAATGTTCGATTAATGGAAAGGAAGAAGGAGATGCGGTGAAAATTTACATTTGCTTTTCCATAGCTAAGTATAAAGAAGAGAGAGGTAAAGTACGATAAAAAATGACTTGGGGAAATATTCTAGTATGGATTTGAGGGACAATTTTGTCATTTGATAAGTTAATGCATGTATTGAAGTCCTTTGTATTAATAATATATAGAAAAGGGTGGTATTCCTAACACATAGCTTAATACACAATAGAGTACGTAACTAATGCAATCATTAGTTATGCATAGGCTAAATAAAATGTACCAAACAAGGTACTAGAGTAATGCATGCATTAGATTTTTTAACACACTCTGTGAAACGACCCCTTAGTGAAAATTCTGGGACACAAATGTTTGTGTACCAGGATCATTTGGATACACAACAAGGATGGAAAGTTCACAGTTAATAGTGCATACAAACAAGGGATACAAGGGGACCTGGAAATAATAACTATCAATGGAAGACCATGTAGAGAGGCTTGATTCCTACAAAGGTGAAGTGTTTCACTTGTCTAGTGATTAAAAGAACATGTCTTACCCGAGAAGTCCTTCAGAAGAAAGGAAGGACGCTAGTCCCTAGATGCTTTCTACGCAACCTGACAGGGGAGACTAACAGTCACTTATTTATGCATTGCAAGTATACAGCTCAACTCTGGGAACTCATTCTCAACATCAACATTTACCATTGGTCCATGCCTAAGCACACAACTGACTTATATAGTTGCTGGATCAGAAGAGGGGGAAGCAAGACTCAGAAGAGGTGGTGGAAGCTGATTCCATCATGCATATGGTGGTCTATATGGATAGAAAGAAATGGGAGATGTTTTGAAGATAAATCTAATTCCATTCAAAAAGTAAAATGAAATTGTTTAGTATCTTTACTTTTTTGGTGTAAACAATTGTGTATAGTGGATGTAGATGAGATTTTAGATCTAATAGGAAATCTATAATTTTGATTAAGGTTAGGTAATTTCTGAAGGTGGCCAGCATATCCTAATGCTGAAACATACCAATTTACCAATGTTCAAAAAAAAGAAAAAAATTCTGGGACCGCCACTTCAGTGGTTGAGGCAGAGAATTCAAACAGTAGACTAGTCTTCATAGTTTTTTATAGAGACATAGAGACAGAGATCAACCACAATACAATGTATAAACAATTATTTTGTGTTAAATCAGAACATCAGTACAATATATTTCTTGAGGAGTTTTTGTTTCTATGCATCCATCCTGGTAGAATGTTTTACCAGCAATCAGATTTTCTTAATTTGGAAGCCTTAGGAAGCATCTGAGAATTGTTATGGTATATGGCCTAGAAGTTTTGTTGTTATGGTGAATAGTTCCATTTTTTTCTGGTGGTCTGCTTCCATATTGTAATCGTTTATTGTTAAGATTTATCTAGCTTTTGACCTTTCACATTTTAATTTACACCAGAAGAATAATTTTGATCGGCTGATGATAGAACTTTGGAATGTTGTTTGGCCGCGGAGGCCAGTTAATTTCTTAATTGAGACTCAGTCATCTAGCTTTGGTTGATTTCTTCGGAAAATATCAATCCTGGTCAGTTTTGGATTGTTTTTTGTGTCGTTACATGCTGCTCGGCAGATATTACCTGTTTGGTGATGTTTTTTCCCCTATTGTTTGACCGTCAGATATGCGTCCTTTGTGAGCCCTTAATGTTCTGAAGAGATTGCATTTGCTGGGAGGTAAAAACAGTATCTTTAATGTGCCTTTCAAAGATCCTTTGTAGAAGTTTCTGAAAAAATAGTTTTTGTAGGATTACAATGTCCTAAAAGCAAAAACTATTTTATGAAACAGTTGTATGTTATGGATGTTTTCTGAAAACAGAAACTAAATTGCAAGCCATGACGTTGCACACGTGTCACCTAGACCTGTATCATTCATTACAACTCCATGATGATGTAAATATTGCATCCAAAAAAGCATGTATATGCCTAGTGAAAAGTGTAATATAAAATAGAGGACTAGTTCAAGAGAAGTCCACAGGACTTAGTTCAAGTGGCAAAGGTTGATGGATTTGTGACCTGGTGATAGATTTGAGACTTGCGCCATGCGAACTAAGCTTGTATTTAAGTGGAGATAGGTAGAGGTCCGGGCCCATTAAAGCTGTTGTTGGTCCTAAGGATTTGTTCCAAAGGTTAAGGGATTTGTGGCTTTGGTGCTCATTTAGGCTACTGTTGCTCCCAAGGATTTGCTGCAAAGGTTGAGGGATTTGTGGCTTTGGTCATAGGTTCGAGCCGTGCGCCATGCGAACCAAGCTTGCATTTAAGTGGAGAAAGGTAGAGGGATGGGCTCCTTTGGCTCCGGTTGGTCCTACGGAGTTGCTCCAAAGGTTTTCTCGATCATCAAAAAGAAAGAAAATGATCAATTCTAGAGAAATAATTGTTTTACATTTTTGGAAAATGCCTAAGACGAGAGAAGCTTATGCAAATTCTTTACGTAATGAAAGAAAGATAAATCAGTTGGAAAAAATTTTAATAAGAAAAGAAGATTGGGTCAAAATGATAACATCTAAAAGTTAGTTTGTACTATTTTTTTTTTTTTACGGTTTTTGGCAGAGAACCATGATTTATTGTTTTGGTTTTATGAAAAAAGATTTGAAATAGGTCATACAAAATTAGTGGGAATTGAGTCTTAGTTATGTTCATATGTTTATTTTAGGTCCAATGTTTTCTTGGAGTCTTTTTGTCTTGTCAGAGATTTATATGCCAAGAGAAAATATAGAGAACTTCTAGTGCTCAATTATTTCTATTTAATTTTTTCATATAATATTGGATTAGGATGAACTCTAACGAAAACATTTCATACTTCCCTTATCTTTGATATCCTGTAAATATGGTTCACTACGACCCATGTACTGTTTTAGTTAATATACACAAAAGTTACCTTCTCAAACAAAGGCAACTCGGTGCACTAGTTCTCCCATTAAGCGCGGGGTCTGGGGAAGGGCCAAATCTTAAGGGTCTATTGTAATTTATGCAGTCCACTTTACATTTCTGCAAGGGGTTGTTTCCACGGTTTGAACCTGTGACCATCTGGTTATATGACAACAACTTTACCAATTACTTCAAGGCCCCTCTTCAAATGTTACCTTCTAAAAAAAAAGATCCAATATCCACTTGCTTGGGAATTGAGGCATAGTGATGTTATTGTTGTTGTTTTGGTTCCTTTGAAACCAAAATTTTAAGGTAAAATTAGACAAAGTAGCCATTGGGATAAACTTTTTACATAAAACACAGCCCCTTTATTTCTTTTTTCCCCAAAATAGCAGTGCGACCTATGTTTTTTCCCAAAATAGCCGCTCGGCCTATGTTGTTAGCAAAAATAGGCGGCTTCTTCTTCTGCTTGTCGACTTCTTTTTCTTCTTCAGAATTCAACGTGCCGCAAACATGAACTGTTTCAAGTGAATTATATATCAAAAGACTCGAAACGTCGAGAGGAATTCATATCTAGATTTGGAAAACCATGTTTTTTAATGGCTATTGCACTTGAGTTTAAGCCTGACATAAATTTTGTTTTAAGACAAAGAAGGGGAATTATAGCTTAGATATGGTTGAATGTTACATCTAGACGCATATGCAAGTGTACGTGATTGTACAAGTAATATAGGATTTTTAAGTTCGAATATCGTACCCACACAGGGACTTGTAGATTAATTATTTTACTAAATTAGACTAATGCTAATTATTTATTCAAGTGGTGGATTTTGACATATATTTATAAGTTAATTAAAGGAAAAATTACTAAAATTGACATCCTTAAGACTACAATGTGAGATAAATAAATGTTATACAAAATAACTACAATGCCAATAACATCTATGAATGGAATATAGATGGTTGTTCTGAGTATAATATCCTGCCCAAACTCTAGTAGATGGCAATGATTGCCATTGCTTATAGAACTTTTGATAACTGCTCAAATCAACTTCCTACCCAAGTCCTTTTAGCTGAATTCACAGGTCAACTTAAAGAATGGTGGGATACCCATCTTACACTTTGTTTGGATGGCAGTTTGCCATGGTTTTCATAATGTACGGTTCACTATGGTATAGTATTATACTGTATAGTATAATACATTACAATGTTTGGATGGATTGTATCGTTAAATGTTGTTTAATAACAATTTTATTTTTTGGTTTGATAGTATGGTACTATATCGTAACTGGTAAGTTTATTAAAATGTCCTTAATTATTAAAGATGTTAAATTTATCAATAATTGTTACTAAAGTAATTTCTTTCTACTAATTTATCATAAATTATGCTATGTAAATATATTAAGTTATCAAATTCTTGTAAATTTTAGCAAAATCAACAAAAGAATAGATCAAAATAAATGTAACCATATTCATTTTTCATAGTGACAAATTTCATTTCTTTTTGGTGTTTTGCGACCTAACACCAGCGCCAAGTACAAAATTTGAATGTATCTTTTGTGTATGCTACGAGTATGTTTAGGGTATGTTTAGTATGGAATCTAAAAAAATATTATTTCTTACTTATTTTCTTGTATTAGTTACACAAGTAGGAAAATATTTTTCTGAAAGTATTTGTACATATTTAACACAAAACAATGAGAACGATTTTGAATCATTTTTAAATATTTTCATAAGCTCTTGAATGACGAGGGGGATAGAGGTGTTGTGCTCGGGGAGTTGGAGCACATCGGGGAGTGTCGCGATTTCGGCTATTGTCGGTGTTTTAAAGTAGAGGAAGTCAGCGAGGCTATTTGCAAGATGCGAAGGGGCAGGGCGCGGGGTTCGATGAGATTCTGGTGGATTTTTGGAAGTTTTCTAGCGTGGCTGGGGTGAGGTAGTTGACCAACCTGTTTAACAACATTTTTAAGTCCGCGAAGATGCCTGAGGCGTGGAGATGGAGTACGATGATTCCATTATATAAGAACAAGAGTAACATTCAGAGTTGCAACAACTACTGGAGTATTAAGTTTTTGAGTCACACGATGAAGATTTGAGAGAGGGTGGTGGAGCGGAGGTTGAGAAATATTATGTCTATTTCGGAGAATCAATTTAGATTTATGCCTGATCACTTGACGATTGAGGCAATTCACCTATTGCGGAGACTGGTAGAGCAGTATAGAGAGAGAAAGAGGGGTCTTCACATGGTGTTTATTGACTTGGAAAAGACGTAGGACAAGGTCCCTAGGGAGGTTCTTTGGAGATGCTTGGAGGCGAGGGGGGTTCATGTGGCGTACATTAGAGCGATTAAGGATGTGTATGAGGGGGCAAAGACTCGAGTAAAGACGGTGGGAGGAGATTTTGAGCACTTTTCGGTCTTGACAGGGTTGCATCAGAGATCAACTCTTAGTCCGTTCTTATTTGCCGTAGTGATAGATGTGTTGACGCGAAGTATACAAGGCCAGGTGCCTTGGTGTATGCTTTTTGCGGATGATGTAGTTTTGATTGATGAGTCGCGGCAAGGTGTTAATGATAAGCTGGAGGTTTAGAGACAAACTCTGGAGTCTAAAGGTTTCAGATTGAGTAGGACCAAGACGGATTATTTGAAGTGTAAGTTTAGTGACTCGAGGCAAGAGAAAGAGGTGGTGGTGAAGTTGGACTCTCGGGCAGTTTGTAAGAGGGATAGTTTTAAGTATCTTGGGTTTATGATCTAGGGAAATGGAGAGATTGATGAGGATGTCTTGCACCGTATTAGGGCAGGTTGGATGAAGTGGAGGTTCGCTTCGAGGATTTTATGCGATAAGAAGGTGCCTCCCAAGCTTAAAGGCAAATTCTATAGAGTTGCAGTCCGGCCGACTATGTTGTATGGAGTGGAGTGTTGGCCAGTTAAGACTTCCCATATCCAAAAGTTGAAGGTGGCGGAAATGAGGATGTTGCGTTGGATGTGTGGTCTTACAAGGGCTGACAGGGTTAGGAATGAGATTATTCAGGATAAGGTGAGAGTGGTATCGGTGGAGGAAAAATGTGGGAAGTGAGGTTGAGATGGTTTGGTTATGTGATGAGGAGGGGCACGGATGCCCAGTTCGTAGGTGTGAGAGACTAGCGTTAGATGGTTTCAAGCGGGGTAGGGGTAGACCGAAGAAATATTGAAGAGAAGTGATTAGACGTGACATAGAGCAGTTACATCTCACTGAGGACATGACCCTGGATAGAAAGGTTTGGAGGAAAAATACTAGGATAGAGGGATAAGGTGGTTGGATGAATCGTAGTCCGTAGTTAGGAGGGTTTTGGTATCTTTTGTTTGGTAATGTACATTATTTTTATGGATGTTGTATCTATGTTAGTTTTATCATGTTTCATGCTTTGAATATTTTTGTATATTGTCCTGTATCTTGAGCCGAGGGTCTATCGGAAACAACCTCTCTACTTCTTTAGAGATAGTGGTATGGACTGCGTACATTCTACCCTCCTCAGACCCCACTGGGTGGGAATATACTGGGTTTGTTGTTGTTGTATTTGGTTGTGGGGTAGTGGAGTAGGGTGTCAGGGTAGGGATAGGCGACGGGGTAAAAAAATATTTTGAATTTTTTTTAAATGAATAAATTTTGAAAAAATATTTTTTTACTGTGGGGAGGAGGGGGGAGTTGGTAGGGAGCGTGAGTGGAGTAAGAAAAATTTTTTGAAACCTTGTAAAAAACATTTTTTAAAAAAAAATGGCGGGGGAAAAGGGGGTTGGTAGGTAGTGGAGTTAGGGGTAGGGGTGTGTGAGGTTGGGGTAAGACATCTTTTTGAAATATTTTTAAAAACAATCTTTTAAAAAAATTGGGGGTTTGGTAGGGGTTGGGTTTGGGGTAGGGTGTGAGATAAGAAAAAATTTTAAAAAATAATTTTAAAAATATTTTTTTGGGAGAGGGTGGGGTGTTGGTCGGGGTAAGGGATGGAGTTAAATAATATAGGGTAAAGGGTAAAATAGAATTATATAATATTAAGTAAGAGCATAATTGAAAAAAAATAAGTAAACCATGGGATACCACCAAATCGGTGGTTACATAAAGTAGGAGTTTTCATGGTTAACAAACCATGAAATTAAATCATACTATACCATACATGAAACAATCAAAACAAACATAATTCTCTTAATAACCATACCATACCATACCATGAAAAATTGTCATCCAAACAGAGAGGAAGATAAGCAAAAGATCTTTCAAAGTGTTCGAGTTGACTCACTAGGAGAACTAATTCTTAAGGATGGCCAAGCCATTTCTAACTCTACAAAATACATTAATTTTGTACTATTATCAATATCTTCATAGTAAGTCCAGGTATTTTTAGAGAAAGGTCTTCTGAGATACTTTACAATCTTAAGTGCAAAACATTTTTTGATTTTAGATTGTATAAGGACTCTTTTCTCATTAGGATCTATGAAAGACCTGATGGAAATCTTCCATATTGGAAAGAAAAATTCCTTGATGGATTGCCCCTGTCTTTTAGGGACCTAGTCAAAGAACTTCAAAACTAACACTCGGGCAATACCATCCCTTATGAGCAGATCACTTATGGTCAACTCATAAGTCTGATCCAACAAGTTTCCCTAAAAATATGTCGACAAGATAAGATACTAAGGCAACTAGCTAAAGACGGGGCTCAAACCACGAGATTTTGGAAGTTTGTGTGAACAATTTGGCCTGCCTCTGTAAGAAGAGGGCCAATAGAAATCAACCTCGAAAAGGGAGGTTTCTACTACCAAGCCTTACGTTTTCAAAAAAGCCAAAATCTTCTCATCCTAAACAATGTTCAGCAATAAAACCGGCTCTTCCTGCTTCCAATAATGACAAATGTTACAGGTGTGGAAAACCTGGTTATATTGCAAAATATTGCAAATTACCCAAACAGGTTAGGAATCTTAACCTTGATGATTCTGTCTGTAGCCAAATCCAACACCTATTAGTAGAGGAAAGTGGAGGTTTTGATAGTGCTAATGACCAATTTAAACAAGAGTTTAATCAAAATGAAAATGATGACTTAGAATCACCAGAAAACCCATTCTGAGATCAATGTTCTATCAAAAGAACAAGATCTCTTCCGAGAAATGATAAGTAATTTGCAATATTATGATAAGAAAAGATACTATCTAGATCAATTTAAAAGGACTAAGCCTTCCACATCTTCGTCTAATATATTTTCTCATCCTCAAATAACGATACTATATCACTGATATTCTAAATAGGTTCCGATCTAGAAAACCTAATATAGTAACTATTCAGGATCTCTAATCAGAAATAGTGCTCCTTAAAGAAGAAGTTAGAGAGATAAAAGCTAGGCAAGAGTTAGATAGACTTGTCCTCCAAGAATTCTCCACAAAGACTAAACAATCTCAATCGACAGATACCACTGATACGATGGATCAAGAAATCGAACAAGGAGATTTTCTCAATTATATTTCAAGAATATCCATTCGGAGATGGCACTAGGACAACCCTAGTAGTCAACAAGTCATTTATTTTGGATATCGTTGCCTTGTTTGACACTAGTGCCGACCTCATTTGTGTCCAAGGGGGACTCGTCCCTACTAAATACTTTGAAAAAATAAGGAAGCCCTTAGAGCTGCAAATGATAGTAGACTAGGGATTAGTTGCAAACTTTCCGATGTCGAAATACAAAATTCCTTAGGAAATTCGCTTTTGTTATCCTCTACTTCCTTTGTCCTAGTAAAAGATATAACTAGTCATGTGATACTAGACACTCTTTTTATTGAAGCACTCATCCCATTCAGAATTACTCGTGAAGGAATAACTATTGAATACAAACATATGTTTCTCCCATTTGACAAACATCCCATTAGAAAAGTTGTCCTTTTTAAAGCACAAAGAGACTAAGATCAATTTCCATAAAAGAAGAAATAGCATTTCATAAGCTACAACAACAGCTTAAGGAAACTCTTCTTCAATCCAAGATCAAGGCCTTAAAAATAAAAATCGAAAAGAAACTTTGTGCTGATTTACCCATAGCATTCTGGAATCGCAAGAAGCACATGGTTAGGCTTACAAAGAGGCTCAAATCAATTTTCTCAACGAAGAAATAACATTTCGTAGGCCACAACAACAACTTAAGGAAATTCCTCTTTACTCCAAGATCAAGGCCTTACAAATAAAAATCAAAAGGGAACTTTGTGCTGATTTACCCATAACATTCTGGAATCGCAAGAAGCACATGGTTAGGCCTCCTTATATGTATATATATATATATATATTCATATACACACACACACATATATATACACACACACACATACACACACACACATGTATATATACACACACATATATACACATACATTAAGGCTGCAATGAAACCAACATTTTTCGTTCCTGTCCGTTTATTTCGTTTCTGATGATGTTTCGGTATCGGTAACATAATGGTACCGGTTGGTACCGGTATACCGATATCCAATGATTCAAAATATGATACCGGTGCGAACCATTCAAAAATTTTGGTAATTCTGGTTCCAGTACCGATTGACCTGTTCCGGTTCGGCGACGTGAAGACCGTTAATCTGGCTATTTTCTTTCTTTTTTAAAAATTTTTGTCATTTGAATTTTGAAATTGGGTTGGCAGTTGGCACGTGGCAGCAACGACTCTTTTGGACGTTGCAATTGAGCCGTTGCACCCCTCTCCTCCCAATTACCCCACACCACCCCCTTAAAATTTTCACTATAAATATCCTTTATTTCTATTTTTTTCCACACAAATATTCTCAATTCTCATACTCTCTCTTAATATTCTCACTCTCTCTCTAAATATTTATAATTATTGTATTAGTTGGAGTTGAAGATTTTTTGAAGATATTACAAGCTTCAATGATCATCTTTTAATTCCGACATTTGGTATACATCTGCTTTTACGCAGACGTTCGATATATTCATTCCAACTTTAATATCTTTTTATTTACTTTAATATCTATATTTTTATTTTTTAGTATCTACATTTGTTTACTTACATTAATTTTTAATTTATAATATTTGTATTGCTTGTTTTAATATTTTAATTTTATTTAATTTTAATTATGGATTCCGGAAAAAATAGTAGTGGTAAAAAATCAATCTTTGGTAAGGTTTTCCGTAGAAATAAAAAAAGTAAGGCTACTACTAGTTCATTATCGCCTAGACTTAGTGAAACTTCTTTATCACAGCCTAATGGTTTCGATATTAGTATCGGTATGGAATTAGATCATGAGACCCTAAGTAGGCGTTATGATAATTTTGAGTAAGACTTACCGGAAGAAGATGATATAGAAGAATAAGAGTTAGGTGATACCCCTACCCCTACTAGTTCGATTATGGAGTTATCGGAACACGGTGAAGAACTTCCCCTTTACCGGAATTTACTAGGGCCAAAGGTACCGAACGTACTAAAAGATCTTTAGTTTGGAAATTTATGGAGCATGATAGGGTAAAAAGTATTGCTACTTGCAATAAATGCAAGAATATTTTTAAACATTTAACCGGAGAAAAAAATAGCTGGACAGAGTTGCTAACTTCGCATTTGAAGAAATGTAATAAAGAATTTATTCGTCCAAAAAATGAGGCGAAGGGAAAAAAAGATGGTACACTATTTGTGCAAGAATATGTAGGAGGTAATATGGTTCAAACGCGTTTAGACATGTTTAATCCGGCTGGCCCAAGTTCATCATTGACATATAGTGAAGATGTAGATAGAGAAGAACTAGCGAAAATGATTGTTGTTATGGGTTTCTTTTAGTTTTCCTTCACATCCCAATTTTTTCATTATTCAACGAGTATATAATTCCCCTTTTTAAGGTTTTTCACAAAATACAATTAAAAATGATATTTTTAAATTTCAAGCTGAACATTGTCATTTCCTTCGTTGCTTATTTGATAAATTTGATGGTAGAATATCTATTACTTCTGATATGGGTCGTAGTGTTGTCGGTAATGATTATTTTACTCTCACGACTCATTGGATTGATCAGGATTGGAACATGCAAAAAAGAATTATTGCTTATAAATATGATGACGAGTCTAAAACCGGTATCTATATAGCTAATACAGTAATGGAGAGCATGAAATATTTTAGATTTATTTGTAAACCTATAACATGCACATTAGATAATGCTTCTAATAATTTGAAAGTTATTGAAGAGTTAAAAACTAGATTATGTCCTATGGGTGAAGATCATTTTCATGTTAGATGTACTGCACATATTTTAAATTTGATAGTACATGATGGTGTTCATTTGTTTGAAAATGGTTGTTGTAAAGTTCGAATTGCTTGTAGTTGTATTATTAAAAATAAAAGAAAGGATGTAATGGATGATTTTAAATATAAATGTAAACAATGTGACCTTCCATATAGAAAAGTTTCAAAAGAAGTTCCTACTAGATGGAATTCTTTGTTTCAAATGCTTGAAGTTGCTTTTATATATCGTAAACCTATACAATTAGTTTATAATGCTTATAATTCGGATGTTAATTTAATGCTAGATGAAGATGATTGGATTGAAGTAGAAGAACTTTGTAATTTTTGAAAACTTTTTATCAAGCTACGAACACAGTATCTGCTCAATAGACTCCAACTATTTCTTCTGTTTTAGTAACTATTGCTACTATTTCTAAAGTACTTGCTGAATATAAAAAAATATTCCCTTACAAAGAGGCAATTGAAGCTATGGTTGATAAATTTTAAAAATATTATTTTCCTATTCCATAAATTTATTTAACAGCTACTTTATTCAACCCATTTTATAAAGAACATGGTGCAGTGATGTTGATTCAAAAATTATACAACAATTTAGAAATTGGACCTCATGAAAAGCCATCAGTTGACACTTGTTGTGCTAGAATAGTACCTAAAGCTAGGAGTTTATATAACTTGTATCAAGTTATGGAACAAAATATTAGGCCGGTCGAACCTCCTACTTCTAGACGTAGATATGATGATTTAGATGACGAGATGAGTGAAGAACTTGATCTTCAATGTTGTAGGAGTAATGATTTTGATTCATATCTTTTGCAAGATTGGGAAAATATTAGAGATGAAACTGGAAAACAACAACTTTTATCATGGTGGAAGACCCGTATTAGACAATTTCTAAAACTTTCAAAGATGGTTCGAGATGTGCTATCAACTCAAGCTTCTTCAATTGCTTCAGAGCAAGCTTTTAGCGCAGGAAGATTTGTAATTGGAGATCATCGATATTAGTTAGCAAGGGATAGTTTGGAGATTTTGGTATTATTTAGAGATTGGATTAATGCCGAACGAAGAAATTTTGAGCTCCCAAAATTACTGCCCCATGTTGAAGACGAAATAAATGAAATTTTTGAGGAAAATAGTGATGATGGAATGAAAACAATGGAGGAACAAGGAAAAAGACCAATTTCAAAAAATTTATCCGCCGAAGGAATAGAAAAGTTATGCCAAAAATATTATAGACAATTTAGATATTAATAAGATTCTACAAGAGAGATCTAATTCAAACAGAACCCTTCCTAGAAGGAGGCTGCGTAGATTAGATTTTCTTTTAATATCTTTGTAATAAATGTACAACGTATGAAATTTGAATAAATATAACGACTATTCGCCTAATTTTATTTTAAAATTTATCTTTTGTTTGTTGCAATTATCTTAGCTGAAATTACAAAGTTTATATTTATAACTTTGAAGTTATGGGAAAAAAAGTTTAATACTTTTAACTTTATAAAGTTAGAAAAAATTTTAACTTTACAATTTAAAATATATAAATATAATTTAACTTCTTAAACTTGTTAAAAATATTATATTAACTTAAACTTAAGGATAAATTTTTAAGTTTAAGATATATTAAAATATGTTATATTTGTTAACTTAAACTTAAAATATATTTTTTAAGTTAAAATTTTAAACTTTTGAGATATATTAAACTTCAACTTATTAAAAAAAAAGTTAATAAAAAAATGTTATATTAATTTATTATATTAATAAAATATAGGTTATATAAATTATATAAGTTAATATATATTTATAATTTAAATTAAAAAGAAAAAAAACTGTACGTACATAACGTTAGTACGTTACTATGCCAGCTTCGGCTTCTCTTCTGGTATAGCTCCGGTGTCGTTCTGGTCCGACCCGGTTCCACATCGGTAACCAACGGACCGGTGCGTACCAGGCAAAAATTCCGGTATTTCGGTTCCGGTAATACCGGTTCCGGCGATAAATTCGGTAAGGCAGTTCCGATACCGGTTCCGGTTTTGATCAAACCGGTCCGGCGGTACCGGTTCCGGTCCGTTACCAGCCTTAATACACACATATATACACACACGTGTTTATACCAATTATACAATATCGATACATTACATAACTATTTATATAATACAACATATTTATACACCATCTACAATATTTGTATATTACACAACTTTTATAAAATATTGATACATCACATATACATTATATACATGTTTATACATCATTTATACAATATCGATGCATTACATAACCATTTATACAATATCGATACAGATTTATATACGATTTATACAATATCTATACATTACATATACACTACATAACTTTAAGACACCATAAATTATGGTTAATCTTTTAAAACTCTGATAAAAGAATGTCATTTTCATCACAAAACTAGAGATATTGCCCCAGCCAACAGCTATTTAAGAAACAAAGATAGTCAAACGCAAAACTTTGACACTGGAAAAAACCATGCATTACAAGTCATACGACATAGAATTTCCTAGCATGAAGTCTTAAGCCTGTAGTACCATTCCAAGGGTTTTGCTTTGATGGCGGGAAGAGGAAGATGTTGAGAGTTTCCCAGATCCTTAGTTTTTTTTTATTTGTTTTTTAATTTGATCGATATGGCTTGCTAATCGAGAATCTGTTAATTCCGATTGTTGATTATAGGAGTTAGAGATGTAGTTGTCTTCATTTAGGTCATTGATGACTAGATCATCAAGGTTATTCACGACTAAGTTGTTCGAGAGTAGAGATTCTTTATAGGTTAATGAGGGAATTGGGGAGATTGGATTGGGAATTAAATCTGGTGGGTTTGGTGGGATTTCCTGATGAAGATCCATGTCAAGATCATTTGAGTTCATGAACTGGGTTTTGAAGAGAGAAGTAGCAGCGTTTATTGTAGAGAAGAGATCATTAAATACACTTTTGACTATTTTTTTTTTTTGTAAATAAAAATATGGCTATATTTATCATAAACACCCCATCCCACCCCCAAACACACACACACAGAGAGCACAAGACTCAGAGTAATTTCTTAAGTCAGTCCCTTAGTCACTGACCTGTATGTTTTCAGTCTTCAATTTCTACTTTCTTCTTTTTAACTCGAACTGTGGTGCATGACCTCCTTTTTACTCTATTGGATTGGGAAGTAGCGCGGGAAAGTATGAAATGCTCAGTTGCCAGTTAAGTAGATCCTTTGTAAAGTGTATTCTTTCCTTCGCAGTACGGAAAGTCTGTATCTAGAAATCACTTGTTTTTTTCCATCATCTTCTTCTTATCTTTTTATCAGATTTTAACCTACCCACTTAAGATTTCATCTTCTCCTACAACCACAAACGTGTCTTGAGACATGCCAGTTGCCTACAAATTGTTTTCAACAACAATGATATTTGATAGTAAGTTGCATGGTAATGGAAAATGGTGTTTTCCCAACTCTTATTCAGAAGTTTATGGGTTTTGATAGAAATTTATGGTATTTGGTCGGAAATATGCTGTTTTTTGAGTCATAAGCTGTATTGTTTGTCTTGTTTTTTACTCCTTAGGTGACTCAAGTTGAGTTAATACACTACTAAAAACTTGGCTATTAGCTACCAAGGTTAACGAGGGACAAATTATATGTAACTATTGCAAGGGATTTTGCAATGTTGTCCCTTGCACAAGTCAAATATTTTAATTTTTAATTTTTTTGAGAAAGTAAGGAGGGATGTCCCTCACTAAATTATGATGATAATATAAAGCTAATATTAAATTAACTATGGCGAGAGACTCTTCCTCGCTAAATAATAACACATAAATTAACTATTATTATTATTATTTTTGGTTAGTACCAACAATGTATTCATAGAAAATAAATAAAAATGAAATATAAGTTGCCCAAGGGTCCTTCACTAAATTATGATGATAATAAAAAGAAAATATTAAATTAACTATGGTGAGAGACTCTCCCTCGCTAAATAATAACACGTAAATTAATATTTCAAAAAAAAATTAAATATTATTATTATTACTTTTGGTACCAACAATGTATTAATAAAAAATAAGTAGAAATTAAATATAAGTTACCCAAGGAGTCTTTAACTAAATTATGATGATAATAAAAATCTAATATTAAATTAATTATGGCGAGAGACTCTCCCTCGCTAAATAATAAAACATAAATTAATATTTTAAAAAAATATTAAATATTATCATCATCATCAATGTATTAATAAAAAATAAATAGAAATTAAATATAAGTTACCCAAGGAGTCTTTAACTAAATTATGATGATAATAAAAATCTAATATTAAATTAATTATGGCGAGAGACTCTCCCTCGCTAAATAATAAAACATAAATTAATATTTTAAAAAAATATTAAATATTATCATCATCATCAATGTATTAATAAAAAATAAATAGAAATGAAATATAAGTTACCCAAGGAAACCCTCGCTAAATTATGATGATAATAAAAAAATTGATATTAAATTAATTATGGCGAGAGACTCTCCCTAGTCCCTCGATGCGGCACATATAATTATTCTATGATTTTTTTTCAATATAGCAACAGAATTCTCTCACTAAATTAAATATGTAAAATTGAGTATTTCATAAATAACTATATTATATATTTATCGAAATTACATTACTCTCTCTCTCATATATACTAGCTATTGTAGCATGTGCCAGCACGAGCCCAATATATGTTATTTACGTTATCTCAATTTATGTAGCACAAAAAACACTTGAAATGTCAATCAAATTTTTATTAATATAAATTTTTAGATAATCTAAGTTGTTGATCATTGTGATTTATATTACCTTTTACATAATTTAGTTATGTTATTCGCTTTGTCCCAATGTTAGAATTTAGAGGGTCAATCAAATTTTTACTAATATAATTTTTTGAAATATTTTAAGTTGTTAATGTTGTGATTTTAGTATATTTTAATGTAATTTCAAATAATTTATGTTACTTGCTTTATCGCAACTTATGTGATACGATTAGAATTTTAAAAGTCAATCATATTTTTTACTATATGTTTTAAAAATATTATAAGATATTAATAGTTATGACTTATAATTATTATTTTTTTGAATAATTTTTAAACATATAATATTTTACCAAAATAAAATAAATAAATTAAAATAAACAAAGTACTAAATTTTCAAAACATGTTAAATTCGAAAACATCATTTGGATCAACCAATTACTAAATTAAAACACTAAAACATGCAAATTATAAAATGCCAAAACTACCTCGAATTTATGTGACACAAATATAATTTAGATAATCAATCGTATTTTTAATATGTTTTTAAATATTTTAAATTGTTAGCTATTGTAATTTATAATATTTTTTTTATCTAATTTTCAAATAATGTATGTTACTCTCCTTATCCAATTTTTTGTGGCATTGATAGTCAATTATGTTCTTAAAATAATTTAAGATTCTGATTATTATAATTTATAGTACCTTTTCTTCTATTTCAATGTAAGTGGCACTGAAATAAATTCGAGAGTCAATCAAATTTTATTATTGAAGCAACTAAATGAATATATCCTAAATGACTTATAATACCTAATTAGAAGTGATGTAGCAAAATTACTATAAGAAAATATTTGCGAAAAAAATTTAAATGAGTCTCATATAAGATGTCAAGTTAATTTAAAATATCAAGAATTAAAAATTTAAATGAGTTTCATATAAGATGTCATGTAAATTTTAAAAAAACAAGAATTAATTTATCATTTCATGTCAATTTTATTTTTTATTAAATATCATTAATTTTTTAATACCTAAATGACTTGTAATAATTAATTAGGAATGATATAGTCAAACTACGATTGAAGCAGCCGAACCATACGTGTCATAAATGTCTATTTTACCTTTTTTTAATTAAATATTATTAATTTTCTTATATTTAAATGTGTTACAATAATTAATTAGGGATAATGTAGTAAAATCATGAAGCAAATATACTTGTAATTTTTAAAAAATGAATCCCATATATGATGTCCTATTAATTTAAAACATCAAGAATTAATTTATCATTTATATTTATTTTATTATCTATTAAATATTATTAATTTTTTAATACCGTGATGACTTATAATAATTAATTAGAGTGATATAATAAAACTACGATTGAAGCAGCTGAAACAAATATGTCAAAAATGTTTATTTTACTTTTATTTTAATTCTATATTATTAATTTTTTATATATAAATGACTTAAAATAATTAATTAGGGATAATATAGTATAATCTCAAAGCAGCTGAAGCAGGTGAAGAAGCAGACATGTTGACGAAGAGCAGCCTGCTTCTATATATATATATATATATATATATATATATATATATATGTATGTATGTATGTATATAATGTTATAATTAAATGAATATCTTAAAAAGTGATAATTAAAATAAGTAGAAATATTTTACTGACATTTTTAATATAAGTTGATGATTTATTAACTTATAATTTGATAATGAAAAAAATAAGTATTAGTAATTAATTGGCTTATAGTCGATATTACAGTAAGTAGAATACCTTTGTACAATATTATTGATTGACCATTTTATAATTTGATAATTACACTAAGTAGATTTACACTACAAAATATTATTAATTAATTAATTTATATGTCAATATTACAGTAAAAAGGTGTGTACTTTTAATATATTTATTAAAATAATATCAATTTATGAACTTATATGATAGTTAGACTAAATGAAATGTATTAGTGATTTTTTAGAAACTACTTTAACCGCACGTGTCTCACACGTATAACGCTTGATTATTAAATTATTTTTTCTATCGCTGAGACTTTTAATCAAGTGTAAAAGTTCAAATCACTTTTCAAAAATCTTTCACACTTTAATATAAACATATACACACATATATATATTTTATCACTTGAAGTTCCAAATGGTTGATGGATTATTACTTTTGTGTTTGTCATTTAGTACCGCTTTCCCGTATTGACACAAGCTGAGTGAGATGCATCAATTTGAACCATATTTGTGTTACAATTATTTTTCTTTTTTTACATTTAAAATTTTTCTTTATTTTTAAAGTTAAATCTTTACAAAATCATTGATACATTCTTATTACGTACTAAAAACTTTTAAAAATCTGGTACTTCTTACATTTTTTTTATTCTAACGGTTTTATATTTATTTCTAGTTTTTTCAAATTTTCTTAAAAATCAAATTTAGTTGATTTAGAATTTTAAACTGATGAAAAAAGTATTCGTTGTCACTAATTTTGATGGCTTATAATAAGGAAAGGTTTACTATAAATATATTTAATTAATTATCAACTCTTAAATATTAGGAAAAAATATTGAAAAGACAATTTTGTCTCAAACAAAGACTTTTAATGAAGAGAAAAAAGTTCAAACAACATTTTTAAGACCATCTATACTCTTAATATATTATAGATATTATTGACCGATTAGATTATACATTGACAGTTATACTAACTGTAAGTACATTAGTGATATCACTAAGAAATATTAGCGAATAATGTATTTACATTCTAGGGAGGCAGGGCCCGTGTTAGCGCGGGCCCAACATCGATTACATTTTAAGTATTTTAAAGTTAAAAAAATAAATATTCAAAATTTGATACCAAATAGATGCTAAATTGTAAGTATGTATGATAGGTTGAGAGGTATTTTAATCTGTTTATTATTGTAATTTATAATATTTTATATGTAATTTTTAAATAATATACGTTACTCTTATTTTCCAAATTTTTGTAGCATTGAAGTCAATTATATTTTAAAAATAATTTAAATTTTTAATTATTGTGATTTATAATACTTTTCTTCTACCCCAATTTACGTATTTAATTATAGTGCTTTATAATACTTTTCTTATCACATTTCACATTATAAGAGTCAATTTGACAAATCTTCATATCTAAATTGATTTATATTAATTTAATTTTTAATTTAAAATTTAGAAGTCAGAAAATTATAAAAAAAATACTATAAGATGTAATGTATGTAATTATTTTAATATAAATATAATAAAAATTACATCTTAAAATATCGATCAAAAGTCAATCTAATTTTTAATAATATTCTTAATAATTATTTCATTAAATAATGTTAGTAATTGATTCAAATATATTTTAAAAATATTATCAACTACAAGTATGTCATTACATTTAGTAAGAGTAAAATTGTAAGGTTAAATACCCAAAATAAAAAAGTGCCGTATTTCACCTTTTGCTTCCCTCAGTTATTTCCCCCCATTTACTTTTCACAATTTGAATTTGGGTTAAATTCTAAATTCTTAAAGAAACCCTCCATTAAACTTAGTGTTTTATTCACAATTAAACTTGTGATTTCTCATCTTCCTCTCCAAAGCTCCCTAATGTCTAAGCTCCCGAGGTCGCTTGTTGGTCTCCCTACATTCTCTTTGGACTACAGTAAATTCTCCTTTTATTTTGGATATATTTTTTTAATTAATTATAGATATGTTTTATCTCTGTCTTCAATCTACTAAATAATGAATTTATTTAGATTTTTCAGCAAAATGTTCATATTTTATTGTATATTGTGGCCCCTTTCCCTTTTTGTTTGTCAGATTTGTAAAAGTTGCTATATTTTTTAATTGTTGGTGATGTTTTTTTATCAATATTTTGTGGTCTCTTATTTATTTATGACAAAGTGACTCATATATAATTTAATTAGTTGATCCGAATCTGATAATGCAGTACTAGAATTGAAAGATACAATGATTTAGCCGTGTAGCGGGAATGTCGACTGTGGAACCATTCTAGAAAGCAACATTAGTAGGATTAGATTTTAGTTGTAAGCTTTTGGATTTTTTTGAATTGCTAAGACAACAATAACATCATACCAAGTGAAATATAGTGTGTAAGAAAACCTTATCCCTAACTTAGAAGGTAGAGACTTTGTTTTCAATAGAACCTTGATTTAAAAAGGGGTGGAGTGTGTGTGTGTGTGAAGATGCAAATGGTTTTCATGGGATTGCTGGTTAGGATATATAAAGTGGATTGATTCTTATTGCATGATCTTCACTAGAGAAGCATTGGCGCTGCAACGATTACTGATCATATTTCTTTTTACTCTCGAGGGTAAATCTTATATCTGCTATGGTTCTTTCTTTCGCTATTGGAATGGAACCTAAAAGAGTGATACAAATCGTTGGGTATATTGTTATATAACAAGTACAATGTAATTCAATTGTATATCCCTATAAACTAACAACAACAATAAGCACCCCCACTCCCCCTGCCCCGATTTTAGAAGAAAACTGTTGAAAGCTTAATGCAAAAAGTTGACTAGATTTCTTGATCATTGAGTGGAACGTTTGCTTGTAATGGTTGTTTTTTTGTTGTAGTTGGTGTCCTAATGCTTTTGGCATTAGCCATTTAATTGTTTTTAAAGATATGCTACAGAGGAAATTCAAACAAGAGAGGCATAAGTCCTGTTGTGGAAGGTGCCTATAATTAGGCACCAGTAAATTTCTTTAGTGATGTATCTTTCTCGATCAAATCATTAATTACATACAATCAGATACTACAAGTCAAAAGCAACTTCGATCAAACAAACCTTATCAAGAATGGTCATACGTGAGACATTGTCGAGGAATACTAGAAGGAGGTGTCTTGTTAGTTATCAAGAAAGTTAATGTACACAAGTTGGAGTTGGATTTGTAAACTGGACAACACATCCTAGGTTGGTCCTTTGTTGGAACATTGCTTAGAGCATTCTGTTTAATATTTTGATCAATTTAGATATAAAATTGCTAAAAGTTTAGATCAAAAATATTTGAGGTACTTTCAGGTATATAAACAAGGGTCTAGAAATGAGAGATGGTGGACTAAAAAGTAGCATACTGAAGTTTAGTAGAGAAACTAATATCCATGTTGCTCGGACTCTTTGAAAAGGTCATCGAGTGTATGTCGGATCCTTCAAAAGTAGTGTATTTTTGTAGGATTCAACACGGGTGCGATCACATTTTTTAAGATTTTGAGCTACTTAGCGCTAATAAGGAGAGACTGAGGTAACTAAATTCCAGTTGTCTACTTAATTCCAGGCTGGATGAGAATAGATACTACTAAATTCTAGTTGTTTAGGCCTTATTTTCCTATGCCAATAATGAAAGAGTTAATAAGGTTTGTTAGTTGGAGATAAAATGGTAATAAAAACTCATTTCATCTTGAAAATATTCACCTTGATAAAATGGGTTCAAGGTGACCTGTACACTTGCTTGGAAGTTTATCTATTAATCTAGTGGCCTATTATCACTTGGGCTTTTAGTTGAGAAATGTTGTTTAAATTGTAAGCTAATAGTTTCACTTATACTATTTTCCTATGTTATTAGCGTAGTCAAGATTCTGAGAATTGTTATAAGTAGATATTTGGTTGGTTATCACACAATAGTCACAGTTGAAATGAAATTTACTCTTGCCTTAAAGCTATATATGTTGTTTGCAGAAAAGCTTTGCATGGAGCCTTTTCGAGTATCAGGTTATTCAAATTAATTTTAAGAAGAAAGCGTATTTTCTATTGTCATGCATGTTTTTAAAGCTCAAAGTAATGGAGGCCTCCAGTGTGGATTGCAAGGTATAGGGGGTCCACAACCATGCCAAATGAGCACATTGAGGAGATGCGATAGAAAGTACAAGGAGGAACGAAAAAGAAGGATGGAGAGCAGCGACATAGGACAACACTTGAGTCAGACATCCAAGAACTCGAGGCTCAAGTAAATACGTTAATCAAGTTTCCTCGTTCTCTATCCCCTAGCTCTGATTATGATGATGGTGAAGAGGACGGGGATGATAGAGAGGATGAAATGGAGTATTAGGTGGTATTGTTATTTTAGTTTTGGATTCTATTAGTTTGGAGTGTTTGAAAGAATTTGTTTTGCTACTTGTTTGCCTACTTTTTTATACTTGTTTGTATATTGTTTAAGTTGGATTAATTTGTATGAAGTTTGGTTGCTTAATTTTAATGTTTGAATTGTTTCAGAAGCATTTTCTTATTGTTTTACTGGTTGTTATTGGTTGTACATTGATTTTCTGTTGAAGTATTTAATTTTGGTGCAGTAAAATGCTAAAAACAATACCATATTAGCAAGGGGCTTAAGGTGGGATATCCCTCAAAAGATCAAATATCAAATTATTTTTTTATTTAACTTAGTGAGGGATATCCTTAGTTTATTTAAATTTATAATTTTTATTTATTTTCACATATCAAGGAAGGTCCCTCACTAATCAATAAATTAATATTATATATATATTTAATATAGCAAGGGACGTCTCTCACTAAACAATAAATTACTATTATATATATTTTTTAACATAGTAAGGGACGTTCCTCACTAAATAATAAATTTATATTATATATATTTTTAATATAGCAAGGGTCGTCCCTCACTAAATTATATATTAATATAATATATATTTTTAATATAGCAAGGGACATCCCTCACTACATTATATTTTTCTAGAAAATTGTGAGATCAAAATAGAGACGGATGAGTGTCGGAGTCCGCCGGTACTTTGCGTGAGCCTCCCTCACTAATAATTAGCAAGACTCAAATTAGCAAGACACCTTGTAGTGATGGTTGCCCTCACTAAATCTTAATTAGTGAGGACGTTCCTCACTAAATCACATGACTAAAGCAAGGCTTTTCAGTAGTGATACACTCTTTGCACCACATTAGCAAATAAGAGGATATTTTTCCACTTAGAGCAAAGTCCAGAGGGGTTGTAAGATGCTCGCATAATTTAAGTGTGTAGTGCACTCATCTCCTCCATCATCGCCCTCTTCCAGTGAGGGGCACACAAGGCTTCCCTTTATGGTTCCCTGTTCATGAATCGGGTAGCTCCGTTCCCGAATCGATTTTGATACCTCCTTAGCAAAAGTAGATAAGTTGTGGGAGAGGGTGATTATGTGTTCTCCCAGAACTTCTCTAAGAACTATTTGAACTGATAATAATTGAGGAGTTTTACATTCATCTAGGAGAAGATAGGATGTCAAAGAAGACGATACTTCAATCCTAGTCTAGTTGGGATTGGCTATATCAATCCTAAACAACCACATGAAACAGATAAGTCATCTTGCTGTAGAAGAAATTTAAAATGCAAAATCCTTTTCCAACCTACGCCTGACATTGGATGTACATAGCGCTCTTTCATTTGGCTTTCACAAATACTTTGATGCTTACTTATGAACCAATTAAACCTTTGTAAGCCACATTTGATATGCAGCAATGAATCTTTGATGGTATTCTCCGCAAGCTATGGTTACTATAATCGTGTAAATATGATTTTTGTTAGTGCTGAACAGAAGCTTAGGGTCATCTCAGCAAATTAGTTACATTTTTGGGGTATATTAATGGTTCACTACCTTAGGCAGGAATATGACTTTGTGAAGAATTTCTTGGAATATTTGTTTTAGAAAAAGTTTCTCTCAGAATGTAGTCATCACAAATTTTCTTCCCAAGAAATAATGATAAAAGTTGTCCTCATTTTTGTTTTAGTGATTTTTCACATCACTATTATTCTTGTAGTATTCTACGTACTGCAGGATAGAAAGCCGTAAGAGAAAGCCTGTCTTTTTGGCATACTTGTGAAAGGAGAAATCTAATTCTTTAGAAAATGACATACATAGAAGTATTGTTTCAAATTCTATGGTCTGGATATTGGGGACAATCAATGATGGAAGTGCACTTCTACTGTTCTGCATGCTTTCTTCTAGTATATGGAATTGTGGCTATATCCTTTCTGTTGTCTACGTCCTGCTGAACTGGTGTTCTTTCTTATGCTGCAATTCCTAAAGGCGAAAAGGGCCAGGCCACATGTGAAGCTTGGTTTGCTCGTAGTGTATGCGAGTGAAGTGCAGGATTTAAAATGGCCTTGTAGGTTGTTTACTTTAACAACGGAGGTCGTTATATAGCTTTGTGGAACGACATTCTTTTGTGGGGGGTTTGACAATTATGTGTTTTGGTTTTTGTAAACCCAACATCATAAAATTGTTTTATTTTCATGCCTTTGGTACTTCATAACAATCTTTTGCTGTCTTTCAAAATATTATTGGGTCAGAAGTTGCTTTATAAAATGCATTAGAAGCCATATATATGTTAGTCTAAATGATTGATTCACATGTCATTTACTCTTTCATATTGAATTGTCAGATGCAAGTGTAATTACCAGGGATTAATCTCCACAACAGTTGATGGGAGCCTGTCTTAAAATTGCACACATGTTATAGTATTTTTCAATATCAAATGGATTTTAGCATGTTCAGTTCAGGTTAGCTCCAAAAAAGGCTACTTTATCTTCACGGCGTTTGGATTGTATGAGAAGTATTGTCCTTGTTTGCTGATACCTCGTCCTGCCCTAAGTTATTAAACTGTGACATATTTGGCTAATATAATTGTTAGAGTTGTGACCCGAATTATGTTGAGTGGGCCCTGAATGGACCTTTATGTTTTTCGGCCTATGACTTATTTGTATGCATGTATTATATAAGTGCATTTAGTGGGTTATTTTGTGCATTTAGAAAATTCAGTCTTCTCCACACTGTACTCTTTTCTCCATTATAGTGAAACCTTCCTCTGCCTCTGTATGTGGTTTTTCCCGCAAGGGTTTCCACGTAAATCTTGTGTGTGTTGTTCTTGTTTTCTTTTACTTGTGGCTTGCTTATTCTGTCTGAATCCTAATAAACTGGTATCAGAGCCTGTTCGATTGTTTTCTCGGGGATGACAACCATGAAGCATGATATTCCGTTGTTGGATCGCAACAACAGATTTTCGTTATGGCAGATTAAGATGTGGGTTATGCTCGCGCAGATAGATTTGGATGATGCTTTATTAGGGTTTGAGAAGATGCCCTCATCGTGGACGGACGAGGACAAATGATGTAAGGATCAAAAGGCTCTATCTCAGATCCACCTTCATTTATCCAATCAGATTCTACAGGATGTTTTGAAGGAGACCACAACCGCTGCGTTGTGGTTGAAACTGGAATCGTTGTGTATGGCGAAGATCCTAACAAGTAAGTTGCATCTCAAGCAACGACTTTATTCCTATCGCATGTCTGAGGGTGCGTCCTTGGATAATCACCTATCTGTATTTAAGAAAATCGTCTCTGATTTAGAGACTCTGGAGGTTAAGTACGATGAGGAAGATCTAGGGTTGATTTTGTTGTGTTCGCTGTCTGCATCATACATGACCTTTAGGGATACGATTTTATATAGTCGTGATACCCTGACGATTGATGAAGTCTATGATGCGTTGTTCTCTAAGGAGAAGATGAAGCATCTTGTGAATGGGTCGGAGAGTCAAGGGGATGGTCTCAGTGTTCGAGAAGGAAGGACTCGTGAGAGGAATTCTGGGGGTGATGATAGGAATAGGTCAAAATCTAGAAACAGAAACAAAACCTGTAATTACTGCACGAAGAAGGACCATATCAAATCCGAGTGTTGAAAGCTACAAAATAGAGAGAAAAGAAAAGATCCAAAACCGAAGAAAAACCAACCAGAGAAGTCCGGTGAAGCCAGTTTTGTGAAAGATGGCGTAGTGATAGAGAACTCTTGGTAGTTTCTGATGGTAACTCCAAACCCCGTGAGGATTGAATTCTTGATTCAGCTTGCACGTTTCATATGTGTCGTAATCGGGATTGGTTTACAACATATGAAACAGTCTCTAAAAGTACTGTGTTGATGGGAAATAACACACGTTGTAAAATAGCTGGTATTGAAACAATCAGGATCAAGATGTTTGATGGGATTGAGAGGACACTTGGTGATGTGCGGTATGTCCCAGACCTAAAGAGAAATCTTATTTCCTTGAGTACCCTTGATTCGAACGATTATAGGTACACTGGTGAAGGTGAAGTCCTGAAGGTTACTAAAGTTGCTCTTGTTGTGATGAAGGGACAGAGAAAGTCTGCATATTTGTATGTCCTGCAAGGCTCTACTGTTACAGGTGATGCAGCTGTTTCTACTTTCTTTCGATCAAAAAGTGATATTGCTAAACTTTGGCACATGTGCCTGGGGCATATGAGTGAAAACAGGATGGCTGAACTAAGCAGAAGAGGACTTCTTGACGGCAGAGTATTACCAAATTAGAGTTCTATGAGAACTGTATTTTCGGGAAGCAAAAAGAGTCAGATTTACTAAAGGCATCCGCTCAACTAAGGGCACACATGATTACATTCATTCTGATCTTTAGGGTCTTGCTAGAGTACCTTCTAGAGGAGGCGCCAATTACTTGTTGACTATTATTGATGACTATTCCATAAAATTTGGGTGTTCTTTCTGAAGCAAAAGAATAATGTGTTGCCTACTTTCAAGGAGTGGAAGACTATGACTGAAAAGCAGACAGAAAAGCAGGTAAAACGCCTTCAGACCGATAATGGTTTAGAGTTCTGTTCTAATGAATTTAGTGCTTTGTGCAAGTCAGAAGGAATTGTGAGGCACTTGACAGTTCGTCATACTCCGCAGCAGAATGGTGTGGCCGAATGAACGAATAGGACTATAATGGAGAAGGTCCATTATATGCTCTCTAATGCTGGTTTGCCCAAGTTTTTTTGGGCTGAAGCTGCTTCCACAACTTGCCTTCTTATTAACCGCTCTCCCCCAGTCGCGATTGATAAAAAGACTCCATAAGAGGCATGGTCTGATACTCCTGCTAGTTATTTTAATTTGAGGTTCTTTGGATGTCTTGCATATGCTCATGTTGATAATGGAAAATTGGAGCCTAGATCTGTCAAGTGCTTATTTATGGGTTATAAGCCTGGTGTTAAAGGTTATAAGCTTTGGTGTCCAGAAAGCAGAAAGGTTATAATTAGTAGAAATGTTGTGTTTGATGAAACTGCCATGCTTCGGGCTCCCTCCGAATCTAGTGCTTCGCTTCTGAATGAGCTTAGTGACATGAATCAACAACAGTCAAGCACCCACATTGAATTACAGATTGGAGCAGAGTCTACATCAGTGCCTACTTCTTAGCCCAGCCCGGAGATACAGAGTGATACTATTTCTTCTTCACCACCAGTGGTGCCACAATATTCTATTGCTAAAGACAGGCCTAGAAGAGATATTAGACCTCTTCAGAAGTAGGCTGAAGCTGATTTGGTTACTTATGTATTGAGTGTAGAAAAAGGTATTGATTTAGGTGAAGATCCTTCTTCTTACTCAGAGGCAGTTAGTTGTGATAATTCCGATCGATGGATGATTGCTATGCAAGAGGAGATAGAATCACTTCATAAGAATGATACGTAGGATCTGATGAGATTGCCTAAAGATAAGAAAGTTGTCTGTTGCAAGTGGATATTCAAAAAGAAAGAAGAAACATCGGGAGTTGAAGATGCTGGGTACAAAGCAAGACTAGCTGCTAAAGGTTATAGTCAGGTTCTAGGTATTGACTTTTCATAGATATGTTTTCTCCAGTTGTAAAGCATAGTTCGATCCGAGCATTACTTGGTATTGTGGCCATGCATAATCTTAAGTTTGAGCAGTTGGATGTCAAAAATGCATTCTTACATGGAGAATTTGAGGATTACATCTATATGCAGTAACCAGAGGACTTTGTAGTCTTAAGAAAGGAGAACTATTTATGCTTGCTAAAAAAGTCTTTTTATGGCTTAAAGCAATCGCCCAGACAATGGTATAAGAGGTTTGACTCTTTTATGACCTCTCATATGTTTCAGAGGAGCAGTTATGATAGTTGTGTCTACTTCAAGGAGGTGAGTGATGGTTCATTTATGTATCTTTTCTTGTATGTTGATGATATGTTGATTGCAGCAAAGGATATGAGAGAGATAATAAAAGTCAAAGCCCAGCTCAGTAAGGAGTTTGATACGAAGGATCTAGGAGCTTCAAAGAAGATTCTTGGCATGGAGATTCTGAGGGATAGAAAGAATTGTAAGTTATACTTAAGTCAGAAAAGATATATTGAAAAAGTACTTCACAGGTTCAATATGTAAAATTTCAATCCTGTTAGTACTCCATTGGCAACTCACTTCAAACTCTCGGCCACTTTATCTCCAAAGACAGATGATGAGCGTGACTATATGTCTCGAGTTTCATACTCTAGTGTTGTCGGGTCTCTTATGTATGCGATGGTGTATTCTCGACCAGATTTATCTTCTGTTGTCAGTGTAGTTAGCAGACACATGGCAAATCCTGGCAAAGAACATTGGAAAGCAATTCAGTGGATTTTCAGATACTTACATGGATCTGCTGATGTTTGTTTATAGTTTGGGCAAAATAGAGATGGAGTAATCGGGTATGTTGATTCTGATTTTGTAGAGATCATGATAAAAGGAGGTCCCTTACAGGCTATGTTTTCACCATTGGTGGTTGTGCTATAAGTTGGAAAGCTACCTTATAGACTACGGTTGCTTTGTCAACTGCTGAGGCAGAGTGCATGGCTATTACAGAGGCTTTCAAGGAAGCTATTTGGTTGAAGGGTCTGTTTGGTGAACTTAGTAAAGACTTACAGATTACTACGGTCTTTTGAGACAGTTAAAGTGATATCTTCCTTATGAAAGATCAGATGTTTTATGAGAGGACAAAGCACATCAATGTTCGGTATCATTTTGTGCGTGAAATTATTGCTCGTGGTGATATTGTGGTGAGCAAGATTAGTACTTATGATAATCCTGCTGATATAATGACCAAGACACTACCAAGTGCCAAGTTTGAGCATTGCTTGGACTTGGTTAGTGTTAGCTATTGAGATGTGCCCTTAGGGGGTTTTGTGGAAGAGGTGGAGAGTTTGTCTTGAAATGGATTTGAGTTCTGAATTAGAATTCGTGTCAAGGTGGAGATTGTTAGAGTTGTGACCCGAATTATGTTGAATGGGCCCTGAATAGACCTTTATGTTTTTGGGCCTAGATCTTCTTTGTATGCACGTATTATATAAGTGCATTTAGTGGGTTATTTTGTGTCTGTTTTCTCCACATTGTACTCTTTTTTCCATTATAGTGACACCCTCCTCTGTCTCTGCCCATGGTTTTTCCCGCAAGGGTTTCCACGTAAATCTTGTGTGTGTTGTTCTTGTTTTCTTTTACTTGTGGTTTGCTTATTCTGTCCGAATCCTAACAATAAGAAAGACATTTTCTCTCAACCTACCAAAAGAGACATTAGGGGTCTTCCTAACTGGGAATATTCAGTTAAATTTCTGAGACGTGGGAAAGTTTCGTGAAAGATAGTAGCGATCATTTCAAAAACTTGCGACTTTCTTAATGCCTTTGGCCACTCCTTTAGCCATTGGTAACACTTGACGTTTTAAAGTAGTGTTCTATTGATGATTCTTTGAGAGAGCAGTTGAGGGTTGTCATTTCCCCTATGTTTATTGTTGAACTTCTTTAGTGATGCAGGGAAGTTGTTGTTCCAAGATGGCTCTAACTAATTTTAGGAAGGTTGGCCTTGATTCTTCGTTTGGACCTTGGAAACGGAAATTTTCAAAAACTTACCTGTTGCCACCCAGAATCTACATCTTTATGTTTTGCAGGATATTGTCTTACATACACCTCCATAGTGTGCATAGTTTTTTTAGTCTTGAGTACGTTATCTTGACATTTTCTTGAATGATATACTTACCAACCCCAGAGTCGGACTTTAAACTCAATTTATTACCAACCTCAAAACATATTTTTCGTGAATGGCTTAACTAGTGTAAGTATGTCCCTTGGCCTTGGTCTGTAAAAAAGTATTTTTCTGGTCCTCTGATGATCGTTGGAATTGATAATGTAATTGATGGGTATACTCAAAGCTTAGTAGTTCGAAACCAGATATTAACAAGCGGCTCTATTTCAGGTAGGGAAAAGAAATACACGTTGAAACAAATAGCCGTACCCGTGGTATTCAGCAAGTTATTTGATGAGCCATCTTTTGTGATTTGGTATTGTTAGTGTTTGTTAGGAATTGATTCTGGCTTAAGTGGTAGCCTTGTTTGATTTTTTTATCTAGCTGATCCTACATTCGAAAAGGAAATAGCAAACAAAGAAAAAGTTTCATCATCGAAGTTATTACTTGAGCAATGTTACAATCCAATATTGAATGGGGAAAATACAGAAATTATCAACAAATTTTTTTGGCACACAAAATGTATATGTTCTGACCTTAAGGAGTCATATCCAGTTTTCTCCCTTTCAGAGTTGGGTATTTCAAAATGAAGATTTCATATCCTCATTTTAGGTTGATTTAAGCATTTCCACTTTTTCGTCCCTTTGACCAAAGGCTAATAACATCCAAATTGGGTATTGGATTATCACACAATTTTATGGCATTCACACTTCAAGATTAGTGGGCTTTGGTCTAGATGATCCTTGAGACCTCAATGCTTGAATTTTTTCGTTCACCTAGGTTACAACTAGCCTGGTAAAAAACAAACCTACAACCAAAGCTGCCCCCATCAATATTACAAAAACTGCATTCCAGTTCATAGCTGAAATGTAACCCGTTAGAAGTGGTCCAACAGCAGCACCAATTGAGCCAGTTCCATCAATAATAGCAGTGACAGTTGCAAGTGCTCGTGAATTGCCATTTAAAGAGCTGTGTGTTCCCAAGTCAGCTGAAACAGCTGTTGTTATCCATGCATAAGGGTTATTCACAAACACTCCAGTAATCAACATGAGGATGGTATTTATGGTCATGGTGATGTGTCCATAGCTTCGATATAGGGGATAACACAGTACACGAAGCTAGCAGCTGTTATAGCTCTGGCATCCAACTGATCAGAGATGTAACCTGCTAGGATTCCACCTACGACCCCTCTAAGTCAAACAATGTTGATAAGTTACCAGATTTCTCGTTGGACAAGTATCGTCCATCTATTGCTGCAATAACATTTAACGAACACAGAGGGTTGAGCTACACTTTTACATAACAGAATAAGAAAACAAGATTACATATCTAACATGACAAATATAGAACAGTTAGCATGCCTGTGTGGCTAATGTAGTAAGGCAGCCAATAAAGAAATGTGTAAGCTACCTACTTGGCAAAGAAAAGGCAAAGAGCAAATGGTGCAACCCTAGGGATCTTCCATGCTTCTATAAAACCCACAGCTGATTCCTCTTCTCTGTCTGATCTCAACAGAGGTTCATTTAGTTCCTCATCTTCTTTTCTGGGACATAACACTTCATCTCCATCTTTATTACCCCCAACAGATTCGGGATGAACTGGTAACAAAAGGAATACTATCATACCACTGAAAGCAATAAGGATACCAGGAACAACCATCGACCAACCCCATCCATATTTCAATAAGATTGAGGCGACTAATGACCCCGTAATGTTCCCAACAGAGGTGTGAGAATTCCAAATGCCCATTATAAGTCCCCTCTTTTAGTTTCAAAACCAATTCCCGACCACTGCAACTAGTCATAGCCATCCAGTGGATTGGAACAATCCAGCAACCATGTGAATGATCATAGTAATAGAAATTATGGACGTTTGCCCAATATCCAACTCCAAAGAGGGCTGTGAATAAACCAGTTCCCAACATTCCCGCTGTAAGAAAAACTCTCAAATCCATCCTATCGCTCACGTGCCCTGAGAAATACATTCCGATGGCATAAACAAATAGGAAAGCCACATCAAGGTCTCCGAGCATTGCTGTTCCATCAGGGCCATTAAATGGAAACCAACCATCTCTAAACAAATTTGAAGTACTATTTCCTTGCCACGGTAAATTGGGACCAATGCCAAGTGATTGGGGATCAAGTGCTTGTTTCACGAAGCTCGTAGTTTTTCTGTTAGCATGGTAACTTGTATATGCAAAAATTGTCACAATTAGAACAATGACTTGAGATGTCTTGAAAGATAGGCTTGACTTCTTTATGCCCTCTATCAATTGAATTCCTAAGGGCTTCTTGTTATCCTCCTTCATTGTTTGCTCTGGAGGTGACTCCACTAATGTATATTGCCCTCTTTTACACATCGATAAAACAGCCTGGGCAAAAGATGCACAAGTGACAAGACTAAATCCTTTAGATATAACCATTCATAAATAAGGAAATTACTCCCTCCATTCGCTTTTACTTCTCACTAATTTTCCACTTGAATTTGTTGGTGCATTTTAATATTAAAATTAAATTGCATAATAATTGATGGACATAAAGTGAAGAAAATGGTGTCATTATATTTTGATAACTCTTACACTTTAATTGTCCATTATCTACCACATTATTTTGTATTTTTAATCTTATGAGTTAGTGATAAGAATGTGATCATAAATTTCTTGTAACTCCTATCATTATTCTACCTCTTTATGTATTGTAACTCATATAAAATATGAAACCCCTAAAACATTCATCTTCCTTACTTAATATCCGCTACTCCCTCCTTTACTAGATGGAAGAATACTACACCTGTGTAAATGGTATTTTCTTCCTTGTGTTGAAGAACATATGAAAAGAGATGACTGGTAGTACATTATGAGTGACAAGAAAAAAGATGATAAGAGTAAATGTAGTAGTGAAAGAAAGAGTTGAAACAAAGAAAAATATTCTAAGTTTTAATTATATTCACTGTACAAAAAAGAAAGTAATTATATTAGTGAAAGAGAGAGTTGAGACAGAAAATATTTTTGAAGTCTTTAAATATTTTCGCTATAAAAAAAGAGTTTTATATGTTGAATGAAGGTTGTGGTGGAGCTTTGGGCTCTTCAACTAATCTAGAGTTACTTGAGTTTACATCATTGATGAACTGTTGTAGCTTGAAGGGGATAAGTTAAGAGATATACTGCTGGATCGGTGTAGATTATGCCGCAGTGAACTTGAATCACCTTAAAGAGAGCGAGATATTCGCGCCTCAACTGAGAAGAAGATTATCTTATTTTCTTCATTTTATTATTTCAACTGTAATTATTGTAATTTGTGGTATATTAGACCATCAAAATTTCTATTTTTACTTATCATCTTTGACATATCATGAGAAACAACTTATTTTTTCTATTTTACACTTAATATTAATTATTTTCTCTCCAAATTAATTTCAAGACATAATATAAACATCACTTAATAGGAGTACTATGATAAAATAGTCATGTTATTAATTTTTTTTTATGGATATATTAAATCAAAATATTATAAGTAAAAATGAATGGAAGGGAATATTATTTATGACATTTATTGCTGGAAACTATATGACACTCATTCTTGTTTCCTTCTTTTTCTGAAGTTGATAGCAAAAATATTCAAATAATTTCACTATTTCGTTTTAATTGACCCTTATTGACTTGGCACAGTCCTTAAGAGATTATTTAATAGAGGCTTATTTTACTAAAATAACCCTATTAATTATGCATTGAAAATATGAATTTGAGTAAATACAATTTGCTTAATCATTTAATGTTGAGGGTACTATTGGAAAAACATAATAAAGTTCTCTTGATTTCATCAAAGGGACAACTAAACTGAAACACATATTTTTAGAAAGAGGGCCAACTAAAACGAAATGGAGGGAGTAATAATTAGGTGATTTTGAAATCAGAGATAAATAAATATTTTTTTCGTTCACTTTTATTTGTCATTTTTTGACATGATACATTCATTAAGAAAACAATTATTGATATGATTATTTTACCATACTATCGCTTGTAGTTGATGTTTAGAGTAGTATGTCTTGAAATGATTTAGAGAATAAATAATTAATGTTAAGGGTAAAATAAAAATAAAAAATTCTTTTGTTGATATATCAAAAATAATAAGTAAAAATAAAAAATTTATTAGAAAAATAGTAACAAGGGGAGTATTCACATGGAACGAGGCTTAGTAGTCTACAAATGTAATTCCCGTGTGACATTAAATGATATTAGAAGTGGCAAATACTTTTTAGAATAAAACTAAGTTCATGCATTTACCAAAAAAAAAAAAAAAAACTAAGTTCATGCTATATCAAATTACAAATTGTAAAAAGAGCACGAGCGTCTAATTTGTGACTGAAAGCAAGTCTTGTTTTAACGATTAACAACAAAGTGAAGAAACTGGCAGAGAAAAAAATCCCGTTGAAACAAAGCAGAATTCCCATGCCTTCTTAATCTTTCTATGACATCCCAATGAGATATTTTTTTGTTTACGTTATAGCTGTCTCAATGTATGTGTCGTACTTTGAATTGGTATAAAATTTTTATAAATAAATTGTCTCAATTCATGTGTAATGATTTGAATTGATATAAATTTTTTAAAATAAATAAAGATTTTTGAAGTTTATGCTCTTAAAAATGCCATAATATTTGTGTAAGGATGGAACGGATAAAGTACTTTCTTTTCTAACCTGAAGATACTAGCGACTTCGATGCAAGGGAAAAAAACAGAGAGCAAATCGATAAACATAAAAAATGGAAAACCAGAAGATTAGGACTGCTCTTTGCAAATTAAGCCATCCTCCTCACCATTCACCAAAACACAGAAAAGAACTAACTCACGTGAAAGCTCAAAAGATGAATGATAAAGTAACAATATGAAGACAAATTAAAAACATAATTCAACTATATGAGAAATTGATGTAAAGATATTACGCATATATGAAAGAATTTTAGAAGCCCACCTTATCTTTCTGATCAATTCAACTAGTTAAAGGTGTCTTCCTCTACAACATAAAACTCTGAGTATCTGTTTACAAACTCAGTTGCTTAATCCACTTTTTTTAAAAAAAGACCAGGCATTGAAGCTTTTAGTAAAGCAGAGTGGGGGAAGGAAGTTGGCTATATATAAAGGGAGTGATGACACGTCTGAATCTATATTTTATTAATTATCACTCTTTTTATTCACCATTAACTTCAACTTTTACCGATTTATGAGGAGACAATTAAATGGGATGAAAATTTTTATTTAATTTCATGATCATTTCATTTACACGCATATTAAGAACTATAAATAAAAAAATTAATTTTATTAATTTATCTCTTAAATTTTTTAAAATTTTATAAATAAATATAAACACTTTTTAAAAAAGTAATTGAAAGGGTGATTAAAAAATTTAGTTAATAAACAATTAATATAAAATAATTATTTTTAATAAAATGGTCTATTAGTATAAGAAGAAGGAATAATTTAACTTAATTAGTTGGCTATCTGGATTTTTATTTTATCCGTGAGAGTTTGGACTTTCAGTATTGTGATCTCCAATCCCTTTCTTTTTTTTTCCCCTTTAAAGCAATTGAATGCCTCTCTTCTAAACTTATCACTCTCTCGTCTAAATTACTCGTCCTAACTTGAGATGACACATTGATTAAGAAAAATAATTAATAACATACTTAATTTACTACAGTACCCTTATTAAATGATGTTTACGATTTAATTTGAAGAAAAAGTAATTAATGAAACAGGTAAAACATGGAAAAAAATTTATCTTGTCTTGATTAATGAAAAAGACAAGTAAAATGGGAAATCATATTAGAAAATTTGGGACGGATAATTTGAAACGGAGGGAGTACTAGACGTCGAAGATCCGTGCTGGTATATATTATTTTTTAGTCTTGACTTATGTGACATAAGTAAAATTTAGATAATTGTTGTGATTTACAATAATTTTTTTTTTTGTATTTTTTGAAATATATAACAAAATTTGAAAAATAAGACAAACAAATTAAATTAAAATAGATGAAAAAAATGTAGGTAAGGGAAAGGACCAACGAAGTTGTGCCAAAGGATTGAAATTTAAATGTTTTAAGTTGATAATTATTGTAATGTATAGTATTTTTTAACGTAATTTTTTGAAATATATAACAGAATATATTCTTTTTTTTTTAAAAGATATTTTAAGTTGTTAACTAATGTAATCTATAGTATTTTTATATAATTTAGAAATAATATATATTACTCTCCTTGTCTAAAATTTAGTGGCATTAATATTCAATTATACTTTTTAAATAATTTATTTTTTTAATTATTACAATTTACAATACATTCTTTTCTATTCCAATTTAAGTGGCAAAATGCTTATATGACCATAATAATTAATTAGGGGTGGCAAATGAAGCAGCCACAGACATTAAAATTTTGTGACTCTACAACAAAAGTTCAATTTTTGTTAGAGTTCTTGGGGACTACTTTACCCTAAATCTAGCTTGGTGGCTACTCTACCCTTATCCCTCAATTATGTCTATGTAAAGGGGACAACTATCCATTTAAAGAGGAATTCTGGGTATCCCACTAATTCATGAGATATTCATAAATTTCGAATATCTCTAGATAATTTCATAAACTTATGGAATATCACAAAGGGATCAAAACCCTCTCTTATTAATAATCAAATACATCAAGAAAATTTACAAATCCCCCATCTTGATAATCAGATACATCAAGAGATTCACAAATCCTCCTTTCATGGAGATTAAACTCAAATATTCCTATGTTTGAGAAATAGTCACTAATGACCCTCGAATTATGAAGAAAATTTATATAAAATCCAAATATTCCTACATTTGAGAAATACGCTACTGATGACCCTCGAATTATGGAGAAGCTTATATCAAGAGAGAAAAACAAATTTGTACCCACTTCGTTTATCAATAAAAAAAATTATATTTCTTCATATTCTTATCTGTGATTGCAATTGATTTGTCACTGTAAAAATTTGTTAGAAACAAACTGGCACACCCAGTGGGACCAAATCTGCCTTTCATCTCTTCTGTCATAAATTATATATGCAAATCTGTAGCCGCAAAGCGTAAAGATAAAAGCTCTATGGGTACTTCAAGACTCGTGAGTTTCATCCAGTCTACACTCCGACAAGCCTTGAAGGAGGGGTATTTGTAGACATTGAAATTTTGTGGACTTAGAAGAAGAGTTCAATTTTTGTTAGAGTTCTTGGGGGCTACTTTACCCTAAATCTAGCTTGGTAGCTACTCTACCATAAACCCTAAGTTACGTCTATATAAAGGGGCAAATATCCATTTAAAGAGGAATTTCAAATATCCCACCAATTCATGAGATATTCATAAATCTCGCATATTTCTAGATAATCTATAAACTCATGGAATATCACAAAGGGATCAAAACTCTCTCTTCTTGATAATCAAATACATCAAGAAGATCCATAAATCCTCCATCTTGATAATCAAATACATCAAGAGATTCACAAATCCTCCTTTCGTGGAGATCAAACCCACATATCCCTACATTCAAGAAATACGTCACTAACGGCCCTCGAATTATGAAGAAAATTCATATCAAATTCAAATATTTTCACGTTCGAGAAATACGTTACTGATGACCCTCGAATTACGGAGAAATTCATATCAAGAGAGAAGAACAGATTTGTACTCACTTTGTTTATCAATAAAAAATTATGTTTCTTCATATTTTTATTTGTGATTGTAATTTATTTCTATCACTATAAGAAATTATTGAAAACTGCAGTAAAGCAGAGATGTCTTAAATGACTTATAATAACTAATTAGAAGTGATATAGCAAAATAACTATAAAAAATACTTGTAGGAAAAAAATTAAGTGGACCTCATATAAGGCATCAAGTTAATTTGGCATTAAATATTATTAATTTTTTAATATTTAAATTAGTTTATAATAATTTTTAATATTTAAATGACTTATAATAATTAATTAGAGGCGATATAGTAATATTACTGTTGAAGCAGCTGAAGCAGACATATCATCAATATTTTTTTTAAAAAATATTATTAATTTTTTAATACATAAATCTTCAGTTCTTGCTCCTTTTTGTTCATTTTCCTTTCCTTTCAACTTGATTTTAACTCATTTTCATCATAGGACCTACAAGATCACAAAAACTGAAAACTAATACATTTCAATACAGAATTAGCCTTATTTATACAATTTAATCATAGTAATGTGTAAGAATTTAGATATCAGTGAGTGGTAAATTTGCCACTCACCAATTGTTACTATGCCCTCAAAATAAAATGTTCCAATGATCAAAGTTACTCCATTGTATATATAGCACCAATAATAACAAGCACTAATAAATTCGACTTTACATAATACATCTTCATGTATGAAATATATAATAAGTTAATTTTTTAGACATTTTAAGCTGTTAATTATAAGAATTTATAATGCTTTTTATGTAATTTTTAATTAATCTATGTTACTTTTTTTGTCCAAACTTTTGTGGCATTGATTGTCAATTATATTTTTAAAATAATATAGATTTTTAATTATTGTGATTTAGAACACATATTCTTCTATTCCAATTTAAGTGGTACTAATATAATTTCGAGAGTCCAACAAATATTTTATATCTTTTAAAATTTTTAAGTTGTTAATTATTATGATTTGTAGTATTTTTTACGTATTTTTTTGTCTCAATTTATGTGACACAAATAAAATTAAATAATTAATTATATTATTAATGTGTTTTTAGATATTTTAAGCTGTTAGCTATTATAATTTATAATATTTTTTGGCACTATAATTGACAATTTTAAGCCGTCGGCTATTGTAATTATAATAGTTTCTCCTTGTCCAAATTTTTGTGGCATTGATAGATTATATTTTAAAAATAATTTAAAATTTTAATTATTGTGATTTAGAACACATTTTCTTCTATTCTAATTTAAGTGGTACTAATATAATTTCGAGAGTCCAACAAATATTTTATCTTTTAAAATTTTTAAGTTGTTAATTATTATGATTTGTATTATTTTTTACGCATTTTTTTGTCTCAATTTATGTGACACAAATAAAATTAAATAATTAATTATATTATTAATGTGTTTTTAGATATTTTAAACTGTTAGCTATTATAATTTATAATATTTTTCGGCACTATAATTTACAATTTTAAGCCGTCGGCTATTGTAATTTATAATAGTTTCTCCTTGTCCAAATTTTTGTGGCATTGATAGATTAAATTTTTGAAATAATTTAAATTTTTAATTATTGTGATTTATAATACTTTTTCTTCTATTAACACTGATATAATTTCAAGAGTCAATCAAATATCACGATTGAAGTAACGAAGTAGACGTGTCTTAAATAACTTATAAAAACTTATTAGAAGTGATATAACAAAATTGCTATAAAGAATACTTGTGAAAAAAATTTAAGTATGTATCATATAAGAAGTCAAGTTAATTTTAAATATCAAGAGTTAATTTATAATTTTATGCCTATTTTATGTTTTTATTAAATATTATTAATTTTTTAATAGTTAAACGACTTATAATAATTAATTAAGGGTGACACAGTAAAATTACGATTGAAGCAGGTGAAATAGACATGTCATAAATATCTATTTACTTTTTTTAATTAAATTTTATTAATTTTATAATATATAAATAATATATCATAATTAATTAAGAATGATATAGTAAAATCATGAAGCAGCTGCCGAATGTCGGCAAGTAGGACGACAGGAATATCGTGGCAGTTACTTCAACTGTCTCATAATATAAGAGAATTACGAAAAGTATGTGAATCATTCTCATATGTTTTGAGTTATGACAACCCGACATGCAAGTCGCGTAAACCTTATTTGTTTATATTAAAATTAATATACTTATATATGAATACACATTTAAATATTAAAATAATATATTAAAATTTAAATATTAGATAATTATGATTATTTTGTAATATTTGAATGTATAAAATTTATTTTTATTTAAAATTGATAAATACAAATTTAATTAAATACTAAATTAATGTAATATTATATTAGTAAAAAAAATTAAAATATTATATGATGATTAATGTGGATGATGTCTAGCAGTGGTTTATGGGTAATAGCTAGTGGTTATGGTGACTTATAATAGTGGTTGATGATTGTGGATACTGATAGCTTTGGCGGATGATAGTTATAGCCAATAGTATTGGTGAATGATTATGGTGGCTAACGATTTAGAGTGGTTATTAATGATGGTAATTATTGATAGAGATTGGTAGTTGTTGTTGTATTATCGATTGGTGATGACAATTATAAATGATGACTAATATAATAGTGATGACGATTGGTTATAGTATTTAATATTGATGGTGATATTTGATAATATTGGGCAGCTGTGGATGCATGGTAATTGTGGGAAAGGTGATAGCGATAAATGAATAAAAATGATGAGCTATCATCTTTGTAGAAATAATGCTGAGAATTATTCAAGCCCATTAAATTCCCAAAATCCTACTTTTTCAACTTTCTGTTCTAAAACTGTCACTTTCGATGAAAATAAATCTGCAATAGATAAAGATCAAATAGCGTTGCAAACAGTGGTGAGCAAAACTGAAAAAGAGAAAGCATTTAGCATAATTGAAAACTCAAAATATTTAAAGGTTAGTTCTTCAATTATATTTTTTGCATAATAGGGAACTTCTTGATATATTCAAATGCTGAAAAATTGAATTCTCTAACCCCGATTTATTACTACTTTAGAAAAGGCTCATTTTTTTTTTTTGGGTTAATTGGCATTACATTAAATAAGAGAAATTTAGTTTAGCCCGATATCAATCGAGATTTAGTACAACAAAAGTCTGCAATTCCTCTTGGGAATGCTCAAAACTAGTTTTAATCATTCTTGCAAAATGAGTTCCTGCAATATCTGCCCAAACAACATTTCGAGCACACATGGGTGGAACTTCAAAAAGCATGCTTCCCTGTTGGATGTCAGAATTGGCTCCCAGCTTTACCAAAGCATCCGTCATCCTGTTTCGCTCTCTATAACAGTAGAGCACTCGCGGGTTGCCTAGCCTTCTTAGTCTTGACCTGTAATCATCAACACCCTCATTATACATTGAATTTTCTTTTTCTAGCATAAGGATTACTTTTAAAGAATCAACATTTATTTCAATAGGGGTGAAATTAGATTCTTCTACAAGCTGTAGTCCCTCTTTGAGGGCTAGAATCTCCATATAATTGTTGGTGGTGAGGTGGAAACCCTTAGAAAAACCCTTTACCCAGCCCCCAGCACTATTTCGTATCACTCCCCCATACCTCATTTGCCTGGATTTCCCAAACAGGCTACATCCGTGTTAAGCTTTAACTTTTCTCCAATGGAGGGTTCTATTTGATATTAATGAGCTGATAAGAATTCCTAGGCCTCACCTTATTAGCAAGGTGAAGGTATTCTATAGCTTCTCCATAGATAAGATGGAAAGAAGGTTTCTCTCTTTTCTTGTCAAAAATATTTCTATTTCTGTTCTTCCAAATACCCCAAAGGCTGAAGATAAGAATGGTGTGCCAGCTAAGGATATGATCATACTTAACATTTTTCAGGTTAGACCAAGTTTTATGCCAGTTGTTTGGCATCAAGCTATCTACAGTTACTCTGTGGAGCCTGTTACCTTTTTGGAGGAGGTTGGTCTAAAAATCCCTAGTCATGGGGCAATTGAAGAGGATATGAGGGATATCCTCGGTATGGTAGTTATAAAGAGTGCAACTTAGGGAAATAAGAATGTCCCTCTTAGAGAGGAGGAGAGATGTGGGGACTCTATTGTGCTAAGCTAGCCACAAGAAAGTTTTTGTCTTGGAAAATCCATTGAAATGATTTTTTATGGGGGTTCAGGTTGGAGAGGTTCCTTTTGGCTAAGTGGTGGTACATGCTCTGGTATGTGAATTGACTATTGCTGCTAAGGCCCCAGATGGGGTGGCCCTTGGTGCTCCTAGGATTGTGAGTAGAGGAGCATTTTATCCTAATAATGATGTCCTGGGAAGTTGAATGGGAAGGTTTTGGAAATGCCAGTTTTCATTATCCCAAATCTTAGCTAGGGAGATATCTTTCTTGTGGGGAAGGAGAGGCCCTGTATCATAGTTCTTAAGGGTTCCCACTGGGGAATCCATATGTCTGTCCAAAATTTCACATTATCCCCAGAGTGAACTACCCAGTGAGTCCCCAAGTTGCTCTTGCTTCTCCCAAGCAAGATGAAATTCCAGATTCTAGAAGATCCAGGAGCTTTGGGGTTAGGCTTGTGATGGTATCTATGCCTGAGAATACTGGCCCATAAACTGGATTGATTGTGGAGAAATCTCCAGGCTAAACTGGCATTCATGGTGTCATTTCTAAGGCTAGATATTTGCATTCCTAAGCCACCTTCATTTTTAGGAGGGAGAGGGTGTCCCAGTTCACCAGGCGTATTTTATTTTTTTCCACAGTGGTTCTCCAGATGAAGTTTCTTTGAATTTTTTCAATCATAGTAAGGATCTGGTTGGGGAGGTGAGTGAATTACATCACATGAGTTAGAATGCTATTTAGGGAGAATTTTGCAAGGGTAATCCTCCCAGTCATAGCTAGCATGTTGGTTTTCCAACCCACCAGTTTAGCATTCATATTATCAGTGATGAATCAGAAATCACTGTGTACAAAGGCTTTTATAGAGGATGGGGAAACCCAAGTACTTGCCAAATGAGTTAGCATCTTTGATAGATAGGACCTGGGAGAGGTGATCCCTATCGACCCTTTTATAATTTTTAGAGAAGATTATTTTGGACTTGGAATGATTCACTCTTTGGCCTGAGTGAGTACCAAAACTTTGAAGGACATTCCTGATGGTGACATAATTGCTAACAGTGGTTGTGGTAAAAAGGATCAGGTCATCTATAAAGAAGAGGTGAGAGAAGGGAGGGAGGGAGGGAGGGGGGCTTCTTTCCTGATGGATATGGTTTTCAGGTGAGAATGTCAACTTCATGGTTGAATCTTCTGTAAAGGAGCTCCATACACATAATGAACAAGTGGGGAGAAATAAGGTTCCTTGTCTAATACCTCTAGTGGGATTGAAGAAATCGGTTTTTTCTCCATTCACAAGAATGGAGATAGAAGAGAAAGTGATGCAGGACATGATGAGAAATATAAGTCTGGGAGGGACCTTGAAGAAGTGAAGGGATTGCTTAATGAAGGACCATTTCAGTCTGTCAAAAGCCTTTTCAAGGTCAATCTTTAGAACCATGTGGCCCTGTTTGCCTTTTATCTTTTGAAAGTGATAAATGACCTCTTGAATAATAATTACATTGTCAGAGGTCCTTCTCCTAAGAAGGAAGCTATCTTGGTTGAGGCTGATGAGAGTAGAAAGAAAAGGCCTAAGCCTTCTAGCTATGATCTTTGTAACCAGCTTATATTGAGTGTTACAAAGACTAATAGGTCTAAAGTTCTTAATATTGGAAGCATTGTTGCATTTAGGGATTAAGCATAAGTAGGTGGTGTTGGCCTTGGGGTCCATGGAAGCATTCTGGAAGAAGTTAATACAGAACCTAGTAACAGCATGGCCTATAATGTCCCAATATCTCTGATACATAAACGGGTAGATGCCAGGGTTGGTTTGACACCTGCTAGGAGAAGAACGGTGGTTAATGGTTAAAAAATCCTGGTAGAAGGAGATAATATAATCCTTGATGGCATCAGGGAAGTTTATCCACTCTCCACTTTCCATCTTAAGAGCATTGATTTTATTTCTTCTTCTCCTATCAAGAGTGCTAGTGTGGTAGAATTTAGTATTTTCATCCCTTTCAGCTAGCCAGTTGATTCTGGATTTTAGTCTCCAAAGATCTTGCTCATTTTGAGGATATTGCTAAAGTCCTTAGTGAGGTTATCCTCAAGATTATGAAGGTAGGAGATGGTAGGGTAGCGAGGAGATTTCTGGATCCCAGCTATTTTGGCTAGGATCCTTTTCTTTTGTTGGAAGATGTTACCAAAAGTGGTCTTATTCCATTACTTAGCTTGATTCTCAAACTCCTTGATAGCCTCAATGAGAGGCTTATGGTTAGGAAAGGAACTCCTGACTACATTGATGAAGTCAGGATGAGAGCATCACATGGAATCCACCCTGAAAGTTTATCAAGGAAGAGTGGAGTCTTGAGGATGTTAACTAGAAGGGGGCAGTGATCAGAGTGGGTTCGGCGAGGTGAGAGACAGTAGTCTTAGGAAATAGGTATAGCCAAGCTTTATTTTCCAGGCATCTATCCAACCTTTTAAGGATGAGGTGCCTTCTGTGCTTTTACCTTTTGTTTGTCCAAGTAAATTTGCTACTTTTAAAACCAAGGTCCATAAGATTGTATTTGTTGATGCAATCCCAGAAGGCTCCAGTTCTATTATTTCTGACACTATTCCACCCAAATTTCTCAGAAATAGTAAGCACTTCATTAAAGTCCCCCTCAATGAGCCAAGGGGCTACTTGGGAGATCTTGATAGAGTCGGCAAATTCTATCAGGTTCTTCCAAAGGGTTTGTCAAGTATCAAAGTTGTTAGTAGCATAACTGGAACTAAAGAACCAATGAGAAGGAGGATTATTTACCTTGATAGCTACATGAATCCCTTGAGGAAAAACAGAGATATCTTAGATGCCCATGGAGGAGGAGTCCCACACAATGACAATTCCACCAGAGTTCTCAGAAGCAGGGAATTGGATTTGACTGTTGTACCCCAATATTTCAGCCAGTGCTTTGTGATCTCCCATTCGGGTTTCCAGTATGGCTAACAGAGAGGGTATGTAAATATTGATCACGGCTTGACAATGCCTTTTGAACTCGGCATTATTTGCACCCCTAATATTCCATATGATTGTATTCATTTGGGAAGGGGGTTCAAGTTAAAGGGGGATTTCATGATCTCTTTACCCTTGTCCAATGGATTCAGGGGTGCAAACATTGGTTTCTTTCTTTTTTTTTTGTGAGAGAATTCATTAGGAAGGAGTAGAGGATTCTCGACCCTGATAACTTGATTTCTAGGTTGAACTTGTTGAGGTCATGAGGAAGGAGGACTATAAAGAGTTTGCTCATGAGTTCCTCGAAGAGATGTTTGATAGGTTTTACTAGATTGACAACCTTTGTCTGGGGGACCTTTAAAGTGGATAGAATGTTTTCCATTCCCCTGTTGCTCTCTCTTAGAATCTCCATATTTTTTGACTTCTTCCTTATTTCTATTGAAATGAGAGTAGAGATGAGCATTAGGTGGGAGGAGCTGCAACTTGCTGGGGGGAGGTCCCCAGAGTTTTCATAAAAATTTAGCCCTCCCTTAGAAGAGATTGCATTGATGGTGGAAAGAAGAGGAGACTCTTGCACATCTTATTCAGTTCTGAGGAGATCATCTCTGGTAAAATATTGTTCATAAGACTCTGGATGAAGATGGTCATTATGGTGGTCATCCAGACATTCTGACCATAGTTGGATAGACCCTGGTTTATGCCCTCTCTTACCAACTGAGAGAGGTAATGAGGGTCCTGTATGTGAATGATAAAGGTTCTTCCCTCGAACTGAAGTCTTAAAGGAATTACTAGTTATGAGAGACAAAGATCCAGACATGATTTCAGGACATAGTCTCTCTCCAGAGGTTTTGATATGAAGGTCTTTGGTTGAACTAGACTCGAGGTTGGAGGTGACATTAAGAGCGTGATGAGAAAGAGAGTCTGAGCTGGAGCTGGGGAGAGTAGGAGTGGTAATGTGGGGGGGAAGATATAAATTATTAGTTTGGGAGATGACCTTTTCCCTTTCATCTTTACTGGTGCATGCATCAGTAAATGAAGTAATATTGAAGAGAGAATAATTAGAGTGATGATTGATGTACGCCGACAGAGAGTCCTTAAGGGGGTCTTATCGTTTGTATACTAGAATAGGAGAGAGAGAAGTAAAATTTTAGACCCCTTTCCATCTCAGCTTTAGAGATAGGATTGATTGGGTCTAAGGTGAAGGGAGTCTGGTTGGACTGGCACAAGGGGGTAGGCAAGGGATTTCCTAAAAGGGCCTACTGTTGGGTTTTTAATCCGTTAATTGCATCCCTCGATAGGAGAATTAGGCTTTGGAGGTTGGGTCTTTTCCTATTTTTAATAGGTGGCCTGCCGTCTTGATGATTCTTGGGCTCTATTAGCCTATAACTATGACTCGGTCTATTAGGGCTTCGGGTCGTCATCATCACACCCTTTTATTTTACGCCGCTCATGGATGCGCCGTCGTTGGGGGTAGGGTTAAATCTCAAGGATGGGGATTCCAGGAACTTACCTGGCCCAGCATCGAATGATTTTACCTTTACATTCTGAGCCGGGTATTGTGATGCATTGTTATGCTTTTTGGTTTTCTTTCTTCTCTGGTTTAATTTGACAGTTTGCCAGGAGCATTCATTTTCACCGGCAGCCGTCAGAGTATTCGAGGTGGTGGATCCTCTCGAAGTTGGTCCTTGCAGATATGCATTTGAGACATGTCCTAATTTCCCACAGGAGGTGCATAGAAATCCCTCTCATTCATAGGTAATAGCCTGCTTGTGCCGCCCAATGGTGACTTCTGATTTGAAGGGCACATCTAAGGACACTTGGATACAAAGTCTCGCATATCAACCTCTAAGTGTTGCAGAGGTGCAAGCATCGACCTTGAGGATTTTCCCTACTTTCTTTCCCACTCTTTCCAAGATAGATCCATCATAGTACTCTGTAGGTAATTAGGGCAATCGTATCCATATTGCCAAATCCTTTCCGACATATATACTCCTGTAACAAATCGTATTCAGGGGTGAAATTTGGTTCCCAAATCTTTGCCGACACATATGCTCCTATAACAAACCAGGAGCCATCCTAAAGAATTCATTGTTGTGATTCTTTTCCGGTTAATTTCACCGTAAAGTAGTCCAAACCCAAATCGAATATAGGGAAAACCTCCTTCAGTTTGCATAACTCGATGAGTTTTTTTCTTGAGATAGGAGTGATTCACTCCCCCCCCCCCTAATTTAATGATGACAGAGAATTCCCAGGGTTTGTATTACTGTGCTTGATCCTTGGGTAATAAGATTATTTCATCCTCTTCGGGTATATGCGCCACACCTGGTAGAGGAGGAATGGTGTCATAGCCCTGTGGAGTGTGATCCAGAGTGGGAATTTTCCCTCTTGCTATTTCACTATATGAGGATTTTTTTGTAATTCAGAGGCCATGGCCATTGGGGTATCTGGTAAGTCCGATGGTTCCAGTGGGATCGATGGGGGAACATGAGTTATGGTTATACTCTTGGTTCAAATGAGAAGAAGGTGGGGTAAATTTAGAGAGAGTTTGGTCTTTCTCTCTCTAGATCACTTTATTCATATTTGTTGTATATTAAAGGCTAAAGTTTTAACATGACTGTTAAGAGTATAAAATTCAATGTAAGGTCATTTTTGTCTTTCCAAATGTAGCTCCTTTTTTCTCCTTTTCATGTTAGATCACACTTTTCTATGTAGCTAACGTGTTATAAACATTATACTTTGACAAGTTATCGTGTCATTTTTATTTAATTGAGCAGACTTATACGTGTTCAAAAGAATTGACTTTAAGTGTTCTCTTCTAAAGCTACTAAAATTTTATACCTAAAGTACTCTAGCTGTTTTTTAAACCAGACCTTTATTCTTTGGCTTTGTGTTCTTCTTTGGCAATTGTTCTTCTTTGTGTTCCCTCTTCCTTCGTCTCCTCATTTGTTCTTATGTGTAAATTACAAAACAATCTCTTCATGTTCAATTCTGATTTTAGTTTAAGTTTTTTTTTTTAAAGATTTGACCCTTTATTTTTAATTAAAAAAATAAAATTCATTATATGAAAAGAAAAAAAAAAGACAGAAGAAAATGTTTGAATTTGTTGTGGGTTTAGCTTGGAATTTTATTATTTCCTCTTCCTCGGCCTCATTGGACTAAAGTTTTGAAATTATTTTGACTTCAAATTTACCCTAGTCCGCATTTACAGAACTAATTTTCCATTTTCGATAGCACTATTATTATGTATATGAATTAGGGCATTAACATGATATATCCTTACAAATTGATAAAATTGTAAAGAAAAAAAAATGAGTAGAATGTCGTTGCTTATATCGGGCAAGGAGTAGAGCGGTGTTCGCAAGACGCCATTGCGGTAACGGTGAAAGTCGATGAATTAATTTGTGATTTGTACAAACAACTGAAAAATATGAAAGAGCAGGCTGATGCTGCATCTGTTACTGCTGAGCAGACTTGTTCCATACTTGAATACAAGTACATTTTGCTTTTTGTGGAGCACTCTTCACTTCAATTGTAGTACGCTCAACTTAATTTCTCATTTGAGAAACGTCTTACCAACATTTGTTCCCTACTTTGATGTGGAAGAAAATTATAGCTAAGTTCCTAATAGTGTTCGTACACAAGAATAACTATTGTATTAACTAATTCTTAGTTTCTCAATGTATATGTATTTTTCTACCGTATAAGTTTAGCGTTAATCTTCTCAGTTTTAGATAAGTTAAAATACTATTAAGTTGGATGCTAAGTTCCATCCCTTTTAGAAGGGTTGTCCTTTGAGTCTTACGCGTTAGGCCTCTGAGGTTGATGGACCAAGTGAGGTTAGGCCTAAAAGCCTCACTTCTAAATGGGCTACAAAAACTTAGCCTAGCCTCACTTAATTAAAGGGCTGGGTTGGGTCGGCCTCAGGGGCAAAGCCTAATAGCTCTAGACAAAAATAGGGAAAAGGTTGGGCAGGGAAGAAGTCATATAGGAGGGTGGGATGGGGAAGAAGACAAAGTACGAGGGTTTTGTAATTTATTTTATTAAAATTGGTGTGAAATGGTAAAAATAAAAAATGATAAATTGAGAAAAGTCAAGAAGTTGGATATGCGAATAAGACGTAAATAAAGTGGTGTGTAGTAGACACACTTCTTAAAACATTTGGTGTTTAAGACTGTAACGCCCCGGAAGTACCCCCTGGACATCACACGGTGCTCAAGACTACGAGTAGTCCTAAGTTAACCCTTTAAGCCTTTTAAACTTGAAACTCATGATAAAGGTAAACTTGACATATGAAATTTTAAGATAACTAAATTAATATCTTAACTGAAAGTCTTAAACTTGGAAATCTTTAAAACAAACACTTTTGAATCTAAAACAGAAAATAGTCGGACAAGCCTCTACTTCTAACTAGAGAGCCACTGAGATAAGCCCCAGCAGACCCGAACTTAACAGAAATCAAATGACTAAAATACTTCAACAATATCAAAGTCTGATAAAATGGGTCCTTTAACTATGAGGACTCACCAAATATCGGGATGTACGTGGAGACACCCATAGTCAATCACGCTGCTGGAACTGAGCACCAGAACCTGCATTATGAAATAATGTAGCACATAGATGTATATATGGATCAGTACTTCTGGAATATATTAACCATGTGGGGGTGAATGCATAAGAAAAATAATATCTCAATGTGCATTTAGATTTTCAAATAATGCATGCTAAGTGTGCATGACTCACCTTGGGCTTGAATAAAATCAGAATTGCGAAATAATAAACATAAGTAATTAAGAATAATGATAAACTTTGTGAGATATAACACTTAGTTCTAAAATCTTTACTTTTATTCTTTCTTAGGGAGGTTCTTTTAACCAACATAAACCATGTGAGCTATCATGGAGTCCAATGTCTTACCCACGTTGGGGAGAGTTGTCCTGCCCTTGCCATTGGAATAGAACCTTAACTTAAGTGATCACTATACTTAACCCACAATGGGACTTAAACCTACGGTGACACGTAGTTCTGGGGTATGTGACCTTGGAATCATACTCAACTCAATGTTAAATACTACTCCCATATTACTCATATGCTCATACTTTTAGAAAATCCACCTTAAAATAGCACAAGATTTGTATAATGAAAACCATGTATGCTTCTCTTTTCTTTAAATCAAATTCAAGATAAACAAATGTGGATTCCATATCTTACCTTAGGATCAAGAGATCAAACTTTACTTTAAGTCTTGGTATAAAATTATCAAAGAAGCTTAAGATCATAGTCTTCTTGAAAACTCAAAACTCATGCTTAGGGTTTAGAGAATATGTACTTAAATTCTCAAAATTTCACAATAAAGTTTCATTCTCAATAATCATCTTGAAATATTTCAACAATATCAAGTCAAGATAATAAAATTCAATTCATAATATAAATCTTCAAGTCAAAGCATAAATAGATGAGAATAAATATGCACATCAATACTTAAATCATCTTTGTAATCTTCACAAACTCAAAACAAGATAGTTTGGGTATGAACCCTATTTTGCAGTTCATCTAGTCTTAACTTCAAAATAAGTTTTAGGCACAAGGATGAAAGAGTATTCTTGTTCATAAACCCATATACCTTAATAGACTTGACTTAGTGGAGAAACCTTGACCTTGAAAGTATTGAAGATGATCTTGAAAGTTTTCTTAAAAATTCTTGGATTAGGGAACTTAAATTCTTGATTTTTCTTGAAGAGAAGATGATGGAATGGATGAACTTGGGGGAGGGGGTGATTTGGGTTTGTTCTTGAGGGTAAAATTGGAGAATATGGGCAAATAATGCCTTAACTGACGTTTAAGCTCGTGTTTTTATGACTTGGGGCGATGGGAAAATACCTAACTGTCTCTCAGAAGATTAAATTTATAATTGGGATGCCGTTTGGAGGGATACCGTGATGCGTTGAATGGCCCATCGCTATAGCCACCGTGATGCACCACTATCGTGGTGAGGTTCTGGAATCGAAATCCAAACGATCCTCAATTATCGTCTGAAAAATCCAAAATTTACCCGAGACATGTTCCTTACACCCTTAAATATGAATTAACTCAAAAACCATCATCTCAGAGTTTGAAAGGTCAACTTAAAAATCCTCAAAGTTAGGAAGTCTTAAAATAGATAAGTCCCTAATACTTAGCTAAATTTTCAGGCTTTAAGCCTCTTATGTATGCACTAGGAGCTGAACCGAGCTAAGGCTAATGCAGGGTATTACAATATCTCCCCCTTCGGAACATTTGTCCTTGAATGAGACTGATTAAGCTTAAAATACTAAGGAACTGAGATTACGTAATGAACTTGTATAACTAAAAATATGATTACATGACTTAACTGATTCTTAAATGTATGAAATGACATGAAGATGATTATATAAAGCTGAAACTGAGAATAGAAAATATAGAACTAAGGAAAACTATTACCTTAAGCCGAGTCTGAACTTGAAAAGAAAAGATAAGGTTACTTGGTTCGCATATCTGCTTCTGCATTTCAAGTGGCTCCCTCAATGAACTGATTCCGCTAAAAAACTTTAACCAAGGGGACTTCTTTGTTCCTTAGTCTTTGAATCTGGCGATCAAAAATCTCAACTGGGATTTCTTCGTAAGAAAGGCTATCCCGAACATCTGTACTTTCTAAAGAAAATGCAATAGTTGGGTCACCAATACACTTCTTTAATAAGGAGACATGAAACACTGGATGCACTGATACCAAATCTACAGGCAACTCAATGTCATACGCTACCTCTCCACAACGACTTAAGATTCTGTAAGGACTAACATAGCGGAGACTAAGCTTCCCCTTTTTACCAAATCTCTTTACTCCCTTCAAGGGAGAGATTTTCAAATAAACCAGGTCACCAACCTCAAACTCTAGATCTCTCCTCCTTACATTTGCATAGGATTTCTGTTAGCTTTGGGCTGTCTTAATCCTCTTCCTGATTAGCTGAACTTTCTCTATTGCATCAAATACTGAATCAGGCCATGTCAATGGGGTTTACCTACCTCAAACCAACCAATGGGAGATCTACATCTCCTCTCATAGAGTGACTCAAATGGAGCCATCTAGATATTAGAGTGATAACTAATATTGTAGGCAAACTCAATCAGCGGCAAGGGATCATCCCAACTACCCTTGAAGTCAATAACACATTCTCTCAACATGTACTCTAGGGTCTGAATGGTTCTCTCTGTCTGACCATCTGTTTGAGGGTGAAAAACTGTACTGAGTTGAACTTAGGCACCAAGACCCTTCTGAAAAGCTTTCCAAAAGTGAGAGGTAAAATGAGTACCTCTATAAAAAATAATAGACAATGGGACTCCATGCAATCTGACCAACTCCTGAAGGTAGAGCTTGGCATAATCCTCGGCTAAATAGGAAGTATGAACTGGCAAGAAATGGGCTTATTTGGTCATTTTGTCTACAATAACCCAAATCGAATCATGATGACGATGCGAATGGGGCAACCCCATCACAAAATCCATGATCACCTTTTCCCACTTCCAAGTGGGAATGCTGAACTTCTGTATAGTGCCACTAGGCCTTTGGTGGTCAACCTTAACCCATTGATAATCTGCATACTTTTCTACAAACTCTGCAATATCTCTATTCATGCCACTCCACCAATAAATTTCCTCCAAAATATGGTATATCTTAGTGGCTCCTGGGTGTATAGAGCAACGTGCATATTGCGTTTTTTCCAAAATCTGTTGTCTCAAACCATCAACACACAGCACATACAGTCTACCCTGGTACGCAATGCACTATCTCCCCATTAGGAGAAAACCTCTACTTTCTGATCTCTGATTGACTCCTTCAACTTAGCCAAACTGGAATCCCTATGTTGCTTCTCCTCACTTTGGAAACCAAAGAAGATTTTGAACTATTCTGAACCTACACACTACCCTCAGTTGAATCAACCAACCGAATACCTAATCTAGCGAGCTGATGAACCTCCTGGACTAACTTCTTCTTTTCATTCTCAACATGAGCAACACTACCCATAGATACTAAGGGCATTTGTCACTACATTGGCCTTGCCCGGATGATACAAAATACTCATGTTATAATCTTTCAATAACTCCAACCACCTTTTCTGATGAAGATTTAAATCTTTCTGCGAGAACACCTACTGCAAATATTTGTGATCCGTGAACATATCAACATGTACCCCATAAAGATAATGCCACCAAAAGGCAAAAACAACATCGACTAACTCAAGATCATGGGTAGGATAATTTTTTCATGAGGTTTAAGTTGTCTAGAGGCATAGGCTATGACCTTACCTCTCTGCATTAAAATATAACCCAGACCAACTCTAGAAGTATCACAGTAAACAATGAATCCATCTGAACCATCTGGTAGCATTAAAACTGGGGCTGAAGTGAGTCGAGCCTTCAACTCTTGAAAACTCTCCTTACAAGAATCTGACCACTGAAACTTGACTTTCTTCCAAGTCAATATAGACATGGGGCATGCAATAGATGAAAAAGCTTCAACAAACTATCAGTAATAGCCAGCTACATCTAAGAAACTCATAATATCTAATGGAGAGATGGATCTGATCCAATTTCTCACTACTTCAGTCTTTTGAGGGTCAACTCTAATGCCATCAATGGAAATAATATGTCCAAGTAAGGCTACTGATCTTAACCAAAATTCACACTTACTGAATTTGGCGAATAACTGATGGGTTCTAAGAGTTTGCAATACAATTCTGAAATGGTCCACATGATCATTCTCACTACGGGAATAGACAAGGATGCCATTAATGAAGACTATGACAAACATGTCCAAGTAATACTTGAACACTCTGTTCATCAAGTCCATGAAGGCTGCTGGAGCATTCGTTAGTCCAAAGGACATGACTAGAAATTCAAAGTGACCATACCGAGTTCTGAAAGATGTCTTTCGAATGTCGCATTCTCTTACTCTAAGATGATGACAGCCAGATCTGAGGTCTATCTTAGAGAAATAACTTAAACCTTGAAGCTGGTCAAATAATTCATCAATCTTAGGAAAAGGATATTTGTTCTTGATTGTGACTTTGTTCAACTGGCGGTAGTCGATGCACATTCATAGAGAGCCATCTTTCTTACGCACGAACAGGACTGGCGTTCCCCATGGAGAAACACTGGGCCTTATGAAACCTTTGTCTATGAGGTCTTTAAGTTGTTCTTTTAACTCTTTAAGCTCGATCGGAGCCATACGATACGGAGGGATGAAGATGGGCTGAGTATCAGGGAGAAGATCAATACCAAATTCTATTTCTCTATCGGGAGTTACCCCTGGAAAATCTTTGGGAAAAACCTCGAGAAACTCATTGACTACACGGGCTGACTGAACTGTTAGAGTTTTAGACATAGTATATTTGACTCGAACTAAATGAAAAATCCACCCTTTCGATATCAACCTTTTGGCCTTAAGATAAGGTATGAAATGACTCTTGGGAGATTCAGAACTACCTTCCCACTTAAAAATTGCCTCATCAGAAAACTAAAACTTCACCACACAGGTGCAATAATCTATTGATGCATAGCATGAATGGAGCCAATCCATGTCTAGAATAATATCAAATTCTACCATTTCTAACTCTATTAAGTCTGCTAGTATGATCTTATATAGGACAGTGATATGACACTTCTTATAGCTTCGCCTGGCAATAACTGACTCACTCCCTAGGGTGGAAACTAAGAAGGGCTTGGAGAGCTTTTCAAGACCTATCCCAAAATTTACCGCAACCAATAGAGACACATAAAAGAGATTTGATCCTGGGTCTAAAAACACATATACATTAAGATGAAAGACACGAAGCATACCAGTAACAATATCTGGTAAACTCTCCTGCTCCTATTAGGATGGTAACTCATAGAACCGATTCTAGCGCTGACCACCACCGGTACTAAATGATGTGCCTTGATGAGGAATTGGGCATCCTGGTAGAGCTGGTGCGTTAGTACCCTGAGTCTAAGAGCAAATATCCCTACTTCTTTTCTTAGTATATAGACACTCCTTAATTTCGTGGTCCAACTTGCCACACCCATAACAACCCCTTTCCTATCAAACACTCGCCAGGATGGGTTCTGCCATACTTTGCACTTGTCGGATAACTAGGCTTTCCACCCACACTATTCTGATACTTAGAAATAAAAATCCTGCCCCACTACTCTTGCTTGGTTTTGGGTGTTGGGGCACTGACTGAAGATGGCGCTGGCACAGATGAATGACCCTAAAACTGCGAATAGTTTTCCCCTCCAGGCCTTGGTTGGCCATACTCAAACTGTCAGGTTCTAGCCTTCTTATTTTTGTTTTTTCTACCCTTTAATTTCTCTGCATCAATCTGTTGAGCATAATTCATCAACCTAGCAATATCCATTTCCCTAATAAGCATGGTAGTCCTACACTCTTTGACTACCAAATCAGACGCTCCAGTAACAAACTTACTCATCCTGGATCTAGGGTCAGCTACTAACTCGGGAGCATACTTAGACAACTGAATGAACTTAAGGCATCACTCTTTCACTGTCATAGAGCCCTACCTCAGGTTTATGAACTCCTCAACCTTAGTTTCTCTCATCTCACAAGGAAAAAACCTGTCCAAAAATACATCCCGAAATACCCGTTAACTCATAGGAGCTGCATTCTCACCTCTACCATCTTTCCACATAACAACCCAATCATACGCAATATATTTAAGCCTATAGGATGTCAATTATATGTTCTCCTCCTTAGTTACATGCATAATTTGAGTGATCTTTCTAACCTCATCAATAAAAAGTTGTGGATTCTTACCATGCTTTGACCCAAAGAATTCAGGTGAATTCATTCTCATGAAGTCACAAATCCTGGCTGCAGCTAGATTGCCACTGTGCTAAAGTGGGATTGCCGCTTGTTGGTTGTCTTGAACGTTGGAATTCATAGCCTAGGCCAACACCTGAAAAACAGCCTGAAATTCAACATGAGACACATTCTCATTCAGAGAGTCAGTAGGGAGGGGTGGTTGGTCACCATTTTTGCATGTATTGTCTTGGCGAAGAGGCATATTCTGTCACATAAAATCATGAGTTAAAGAATATAGAGACAACTATAAGTACGATGGTTCATGAAGGAAATAATGATTTCTAACTCATTTTGTAGCCTCTTGCTCTAATGATTTCTAACTCATTTTGTAGCCTCTTGCTCATAAATGTGGTGCGCTTCACATCCATGATCAATACTCTACGTAATGTAGCTTGTTTGACTCCCTAGGATTCTTTATAACCTTAGACTCTGATATTAAGTTTGTAATGCCCCAAAAGTACCCCTGAATGTCACACAGTGCTCAATACTATGAGTAGTCCCAAGTTAATCCTTTAAGCCTTCTAAACTTGAAACTCATGATAAAGGTAAACTTGACATATGAAATCTTAAGATGACTAAATTAATATCTTAACTGAAAGTCTTAAACTTGAAAATCTTTAAAACAAACACTTTTGAATCTAAAATAGAAAACAGTCGGACAAGCCTCTACTTCTAGCTAGAGAGCCACTGGGATAAGCTCCAGCTGTCCTGAACTTAACAGAAATCAAATGACTAAAATACTTTATCAATATCAAAGTCTGATAAAATGGGTCCTCTAACTATGAGGACTCACCAAACGCCGGTATGTAGGTGGAGATGCCCGTAGTCAATCACACTAATGAAACTGAGCACCAGAACCTATATTATAAAATAATGTAACACATAGACGTATTTGTGGATCAGTACTTTTGGAATGTAGTAAACATGTGGGGGTGAATGCATAAGAAAAATAATTACTCAATGTGCACTTAGATTTTCAAATAATGCATGCTAAGTGTGAATGACTCATATTGGGCTCGAATAAAATCAGAATTGCAAAATAATAAACCTAAGTAATAAAGCATAATGATAAACTTTGTGAACCATAACACTTAGTTCTAAAGCTTTACTTTTATTATTTCTTAAGGAGGTTCTTCTAACCGACATAAATCATGTGAGCTATCATGGAGTCTAACGTCTTACCCACATTGGCGAAAGCTATCCTACCCTTGCCATCAGAATATAACCTTAACTTAAGTGATCACTATACTTAACCCACAATGGGACTTAAACCAACGGTGGCACGTAGTTCTGGGGTATGTGACCTTGGACTCATACCCAACTCGGTGCTAAACGCTACCCTCATATTACTTATATGCTCATACTTTTAGGAAATCCACCTTAAAATAGCACAAGATTTGTATAATAAAAACCATGTATGCTTCTCTATAAATCAAATTCAAGATGAACAAATGTGGATTCCTATCTTAGCTTAGGATCAAGAGATCAAACTTTACTTTAAGTTTTGGTATAAAATTATCAAAGAAGCTTACGATCATAGTCTTCTTAAAATCTCAAAACTCATACTTGGGGTTTAGAGCATATGTACTTAAATTCTCAAAATTTCACAATAGAGCTTCATTCTCAATAATAATCTTGAAATCTTTCAACAATATCAAGTCAAGATAATGAAATTCAATTCATAATATAAATCTTTAAGTCAAAGCATAAATAGATGAGAATAAATATGTACATCAATACTTAAATCATCTTTGTAATCTTCACAAACTCAAAACAAGATAGTTTGGGTATGAACCCTAATTTTCAATTCATCTTGTCTTAAATTCAAAACAAGTTTTGAGCACAAGGATGAAAGAGTATCCTTGTTCATGAACCCACATACCTTAATAGACTTGACTTGGTGGAGAAACCTTGACCTTGAAAGCATTGGAGATGATCTTGAAAGTTTTCTTGAAAATTCTTGGATTAGGGAACTTGAATTCTTATTTTTTCTTGAAGAAAAGATGATGAAATGGATGAAGGATTTGTTCTTGAGAGTGAAATTGGAGAATGTGGGCAAATAATGCCCTAACTGACGTTTAATCCCTTGTTTTTACGACTTGGGGCGATGGGAAAAGACTTAAATGCCCCTCAGAAGTTTAAATTTGTAATTGAAATGCCGTTTGGAGGGACACCACTATGCGGTGAATGGCCCATCGCTATATCCACTGCAACGCACCACTAACACGGTGAGGTTCTAGAATTGAAATCCAAACGTGCCTCAATTCTCATTCAAAAAATCTGAAATTTCTCCGAGACATGCTCCTTACACCCCTGAACATGAATTAACTCAAAAACCATCATCTCGGAGTCGTAAAGTCAACTTAAAAATCCTCAAAGTTAGGAGGTCTTAAAATGGCTAAGTTCTCAACACTTAGCTAAATTTTCAGGCTTTAAGCCTCTTATGCATACACTAGGAGCTGAACCGAGCTAAGTCTAATACGGGGTATTACAAAGACATTTTCCATGATTGAGGGGCGTGTAGAAGGGATTTGGCTACAAGTTCAGGCGTAAAACTATGTATTAAGCCTATAAAAAAGGTTCAATAGATTTTTTGAATTTTGTCAAAATCTTTTTTCAGTTAGTTGTTTCAATATTTATCAAACTAAATGCGACCTTAATACATGATGAATCTGTAAATTACTGTTTTGCTATATTTTGGTTGCAAATAGTGGTGTCGTGCTTTAAATCTCTTGCACACAAAAACCTTCTTCACACAATCAAGTTAGTGATTTGCAGGTAACTTGCAATATCAATATTTATTATCTCTTATAATTATGTATGTATTTAAGGTGTTAGGAAATTCACATTACATTGATTACCATGTACAAAAAATTATTATTTTCCCGAAATGTTAAAATGCTACAATGATCATATGATTCTGCTAATCTGCTTGGCCTATTTTACACGTCATCATTTTTATTTGAGAAGTTAGAATTTTTTTGTTGACTCCACTTTTCTTAAATATCCTATATGCATTTTAGTGTTTTTTTAAGGTTGGTTTGTACTACTCCTACTTATGAAGTTTCTTGATAAGTTAATCTGGTTTTAAAGGAAATATTGTTTTGTTTTGTTTTATCCTATTTTGGTTGTCGAAAAATAGTTGGGTTGTTGAAGTAGCAAATAGTTCAATACGCTTGTAAGTCAGAAAAATGCGTAGAGGTGTTGGTTAAGTCTTGGAATAATTAATGAGGATTAGGAACCTTCCTTTTTATTCAAAAAATGATGTAGTTCAGTCATAACAGATTTTATTGCTAGGTTTCTACCATTAAGCTTGTTGGCGCTAGAGAAGTGCATAGTTGCTACCAGCACTACTCTGAACGCCTTGAATGAGTTATCTTTTTTTAGATATTTTAGAGAAGGAGTCCTAGAAGTACTAAACTTTTCCTATGAGTTTCTATTTTAAGAAAGTGTTTAGAAATGTATTTTGATGACCGACAATATGCTGATGGGTCGAGAGGATAGTAGAACCTTATTTTATAGGCTTACATATCTCACTGTGACTTACTCAAATTCTGTATATTTCGACTTTGACAAGTTTGACTACAGTCCTCCTACTCTTACCTGTTGAATGCAAATTTCCTTCTGATTATTAATGGAATTCTAATTAATTTAAGTGAGTTATTTATTCTTGCATATATGTCACTGTCATATGATTTTCAGGTATGCTCATTTGATGTTGGATATTTGACTGTAGTGGTTCACGAATGCTTCTCCTTAAGGTCTAAGCTATTTGGTGGCTAGAGTGACCGCTATTGCAATCTGTTGCCTGGACCTTTGGATGTATATCGTGAACTCAACCTATGCCATTGTGAAAGCTGTGAAAGTTGAAGGTGAAGAACGACCTACAATATGCTTTTATAAAGTTGTTTTGCCCAGGTCAACCTTTAAATGGATCTACTGCTTCCACAACCTTAAACTTAGCTAAAAGACTTGAAAGAATATTGTGATATGTGTGGTAGTAATGTCCAAGGAAATGAAAGCGTTTACCGGTGGAAATTTTTTATTATGAAGTTGTCTATTAAGAATTTGATTGGACAAGTCCAATGTTACTTGTTTTTCATCAATGTAGTCTTAACTTTATGTTCATTGTGTGCAACTTTACGATCGTTGTTGGACCCGTGCTCGGCATGGACCATCTCTACCTAGTAGTACCAATAAATAACTACAAGTCATCGGAAGTACTTCAAATAATGAAAATTTAGCTGCAGTTATTACTTTTTCTTCAAATATGTTTGTTAACCTATGAGATGTGAAAATTTGGAGAAAATTTTTAAATATATAGCTAGGGAAAGTGACAAATTCCCTAGACACAAGGTAATAGAAAAGAACTTATGAAACGAAACACATTTAGGATGGTAAAGTACCTTATGATCTTGCTATTTGACAACCTTCAATGAGAGTTGAGAAGCAAAAAGACAACATCTACCGCCTCATAAAGGTCCACAAGATTTTAGAAAAATTGATAAAATTTTAAAATATTTTGGAGAGGCTAGAGCATAGAAGATGATCAAGACAAGACGAAAATTTGCGAAGTTAAAAGACTTTACAAGTTCAATGAAGAAGGAACTTGACTATATATTTTTTCTTGTACTATTTTTTCTTTATTTTAGTATTTTTCATTTGTATTCATCATATATTAATTTGTTATAAACTTTGTGATGATCAAAGCGTATTTAATCATTTCTAGTTCTTGTTTCAGTTACAAGCTTGCTAGTAGTCGAGGTTTTTTATGCCTCAATAGAAATTATAAAGTAAGGTTTAGCTCATTAACCTTGTTTATCCTTTTTTTTTTTAGACAAGCAGGTACACCAGTTTGACTATGAGACCATTTACCAGCCTCGCGAGTCATTGGAGGAGCCTAGACAATGCCTCGCGAGTCATTGGAGGAGCCTAGACATGATTGTCTGGCCAAGACAATTGGAAAAACCAAGCGTTACTTGTATTTTTATATTACTTTTTATTTTTTTAATCTATCTATATATTTCTCTCTCTCTCTTTATATATATATATATATATATATATACTAGTGTCATTTGGCTCGTGCTAAGCCTGAGTCCAAACTACATTAACATTTATATTTATAATTTTTTTTTTATGTTTTGTTTGTTCATGTAACATTATAGTATTAGTTGAAAGTAGTTCAATAATATCTCAATATTTTTAAAATGTTAAATCATATATTCTTTCAATTTCTTGTGTCCTATTTCTTTGTTTTGTTCGTTTAAAAAAGAATATCTCTTTCCTTTTTTTCCAGTCTCTTTTAATTTATCTTTTTCCATATGACATGTTTAATATCACAAGATTAAAGGATATTTTGGTTCTTTCCACATATATCTTTAGTTTAAGATCACAAATTTTACAAATCTTCATCACACATTTAAACTTCGGGCTAAGTCAAAATAAGACAAACAAGTTAAAATGAAGGAAGTAAAAGTTTTTGTAAGTTAAAAAACAACATTTTAAAAGTATATTTTAGACTTTTTTTTAATTGTTGTAGACATCTAAAATTTGTGGACTCTTTAATAAGAATCCAAATTCTGTTAGAGTTCTAGAAGGCTACTTTACCCTCAATCTCGCCGATTTAAAGGTAACATGTTCCCTGAAACAGGCATCTTGAATATTCCATAAACTGATGGGTATTCGTAAAAAGATCGGGATCTCCAATATCCCACAAAATCATGGGATATTCATAAAGAGATCATCCTATGTTCGAGAATAAGCCACTAACGGCCCTCGAATTACGGAGAAAATCAAGAGAGAAGAATCAAGGAAGGAACAGATTTGTAACCACAATCGTTTATCAATAAAAAATTCTTCTTTCTTCATATTTTTGTTTGTGGTTAAAATTTATTTTCCATGAATGAAAATCTATTGCGAACAAATTGGCACGCCCAATGGGACCAAATGCACGCACTAAAACTGTTCTCCTTTTTATTTTACTGAGTTTTTGTAAATTAAAGATTTTAACAATCCAAAATGATTGTTGTTTTATGTTGAATTACCTTCATTATCTTTTTTTCAATTAAATTTATCGACTAACCCATTTTAATTTTAAGAAATACAATATTTAAGTAATATAGAAAATATTTGAAGCTACGAATTATTGTATGATTACGTCAACAAAGTTAATTTGTAAATAAAGATAACATTTAAATTAAATATTTGAAAGTCTGATTTAGCAAAATATTTCTGTAGATGTTCTTTCAATTGGTGAAATCTTACATAATTATTAAAACTTCAATTAGGGATAAAATATATTTTAAAAAGCTGGGTGTTATCTCTTATTATTTTTTTATTTAAAAGAAATCGTCAAATTTTTTAATTTAATTGGATAAATAGATTTTTTATGGTGTTACTATCACTTTTTGTATGACTCATTACTTTGCGTATAGCATTTTAAATGTCAATATAATTATTTAAATTTGTAAAAATAGAAATTCTTTTTAGTTATTATATAATGACAAGTGAAGTAACACTGAACTAAATCAAGGATAAAATAAAATAAAAAAAAGACAAATAAATTAATATGAAACAATAAGTTAAAAACACATGTCAAAGGGTAAATTTAGAAAAAGAAACCTTTTAAATTACTTGATAAGTAGTAGTTACAATCTAACTAAAGATGACAAAATATTTAGATAAGCATTAGTTGAAATCCAATTGAGTACTATCAAATTTTTGGATTCTCCCTTATTACATATGTAATATATAATATAATATACAATATAAATAATTGAGGGTCATAGGACCGGTGATGTGTCATCTCTAGAACACTTAATTAATTAATTGATTGATTCAAATAAAATAATAACACCAAAAGGCACGACCACAAAAAACTCAAAAAGACATGTCTATTACTCCCTCTGTTTACAGTAAAATAGAATGGATGGAGTAAAATTTAAAGGGTACAAAGATTCAGATTTCTGAATTTTAACAGTCACGAGTTTGAAATAGAAATAGTGTGATTCAGTTGTTTAGAAACACTTTTTCTTCATGAAAGAGAACAAAAATCCCATCTACACGACACTTCTTCTTCTTCTTTTCATGAAAGAGAACAAAAATTTCATCTACCCGAACATTAATTTCCAAAATTGTTTCTTTTTAGACTACTTTGCATCTAACTATTTCTTAGTTGGAGAGCTTCAACAAAATAATTACTTTGGTATTATGGCGTAGCCGATAGGCAATACCATGATCAATTTCTATCCTCAAGAATCAAATCAGTTTTTCGCTAATAAGAAGATGGCTTTTTTGGTAATAAGTTTGTATATTAGCAGTAACCTTGTGTTCATTATTTCAACATTTTTTTTGGTAAAAGGCGATATTGTCATAAAATAAGCCAAAGCTTACAGGGATGTAGTTTGTGGCAGAACCTCTGTACACGCGCTAGCATCAGTAGTAGCATTACTATTATGCCGACTACAAAACTCCTGTACTTATTCTATTTCTCCATCTGGTAATTGGTCCTCCACTTCTATCAGCTTGTAAAATATCCTCTAAGAATGTGGTAGGGTCCCAAAGCAGCAAAGGTCTATCAGTAGTAGTAGTATATACATTCACTCTTGTTAGCACATCCGCCAACTTTTTCTGTTCCCTGCTAACATGCTTGACTTGCGGTTTATCCAGAGCCCGTAGGAGGTACCTGCAATCAGTTAATATAGATGAGTTAATATTTGATGAAACTTGTAGCAGTCTTACTAGATGCTCACAGTCTATATTTATTTTTAGAGAGGGGAATCGGTATTGAAGAGCGATCGATAGACCTAGCATGAGAACATGGGTTTTTGCCTCCAAAGGGCTAGTAGTGGATATGTAATCCATAAAACCTAAGAGCCAGGTTCTATTGTGGTTTCTAAAGACTCCCGCTATAGCAGCATGATCCGAACAAGGATTAAAGGTTGCCTCCAAATTAAGCATTATGGCATCGGGTGCCGACGGTTTCCATTTGACATACAGAGGGAAAATATGCTTTTTAGAATTTGTTTCCCTGCCAAGAACCAGAACTCTAAAGCTACCGATAAGACACGAGCTAGGATTATATTAAAAGGCCTTTTCTCAAAGGTACATTTATTATGGCCAGTCCAAATAGACCAAAAATAGTAACTGAGGATAACGTTTAAGGGAACGGACAAACTTAGGGGTTGGTTAGAGTTAGTTGAATTTATTTCTAGGATCCTATGGAGCCACCGTTAGGGGTGGTGATCCGTGATAGCTAACATGATGTTGTTTACTTGAACAGAGATGCCTAACTTGACCCAAAGTAGCTCTACAAACTTGCAATAAAAGAAAAGATGGGAAACAGTTTCAGGAAAAAAGTGGCAAAAAGGACAGAGAGGTGAGGGAATACAGTTTGTACAATGTAAGAAGGAGGATGTAGGGAGGCAATTATGGTGTAGAAGCCATAAAAAATGCCTGAGCTTCGGCAAAATACCTAGCTTCCAAATCCACAGGAAATCTACGTCACTGTTATCCTTAAGCTCTTTTCTAAGTAAGACATTGTAACAGGAGGTGACAAAAAACATTTTGTTATTTATAAGACCCTAGATGATTTTGTTAACATTGGAGACATCACGGCGAGGGAAATAAATAGAGTTAATACGAGAGAAGATGGTCTGGGTAAAGTCAAATAAGAGCTTAGAGAAAGTCCACCGATTATCAGTTTTGTAGGAGTCAATCTTAGCTTTTAATTCATACCTTTGAAGAGGCCCTTGAATGAGGTTGCGGATAGAACAATTTGGCCTAATCTAAGGGCCATTAAAGAAGAGGACATTTTTTCTGTCTGAAGGTTTCCATTGAAGCCCAATTTGACATTGAGCCCAACCTGTCATAAGTGTTTTTCAAATTTCGGAGTTGCCCCCTTTGCACCCAAGGTACTTGGATCTGAGTATCTAAGTCCAACGTACGTTGGAATGAAAAACACACCATACAGAAGATGCTAACAGATCAAGGTTCTTGGTTGTGATTTGTTGGATTCCAAGACCCCAGTGTCCCTAGGTGTAGTAACATCTTTCTATTTTAGGAGATAAAGCTAACGTTTGGTAGAAGTTGCGCTGCAATGGAAATTTCGTTCGTAGGCTTCCATTTTTCTAGTGACATACCTAGGGAGCTGTAAAATGTATATGACATGGTTGGAAAGGGTATTCAGAGTCGACCTGATAAGGGTAGCTCTCCCCGCAGCTGTAAGCAACGGAGTTTTCTAGCCAACCAGATGACTCTTAAAATTATCTAGAAGAAACTGAAAGTCAAGCTTAGTGGGCTTAGACATGAACATAGGGAAGCCTAAGTACTTACCAAATTTATGACCCTCATGAATGTTGAGGTCATGAACAACTTTATCCTTGTCCATGGTAGGAGTATTCTTAGAGAAAAAGATCTTAGATTTTGCCGGATTAATTTTTTGACCATAAACCAACTCAAAATGCTTGAAAACTTCAGCCATAGTGTTGCAAGAAATAGAGTCAACAGCAGCACCAAGAATAATATCATCGGCAAAAAACATGTGAAATGGGAGGAGCACGCATAGATAATTTAATAGGGGTCCAGAGATAAATCTCGACTGTTGAGTTGATTCTACGAGATAGCCTTTTCATGTACATAATAAAAAGATATGGGGAGATAGGGTCCCCCTGGCGGATTCCTCTGGAAGGCGTAAAAAAAGAGTTGCCAAGCCATTGATTAACAAGGACACCAAAGTAGTGGAGATACATGACATGATGAGAGTGACCAAATTTTGAGGGAATCTAAAGTAAAGGAGAGTGACATGAATGAAGGACCACTCTAGTAGGTCAAAAGCTTTTTATAGATCTATTTTTGCCAATATTTAGCCTTTCCTAAATTTGGAATTTCGAAGGTGGTGTAGGAGTTCCTGCACAGCATTGCATTATCAGATGCTCTACGATCTTTCAAGAAACTTGATTGTGATGGACCAATAAAATCCTTAAGAAAAGGTTTGATCATGTTGACAATAATCTTAGTGATAACCTTGTAAGTAGTGTTACAGAGAATAATGGGTCTATACTGGGTAATGGACTCAGGATTAGATACCTTTGGAATAAGGCAAATAAATGTGTTATTTATTTTTTGGGGGATTTTCCAAAGTCTAAAGATAGAGAAGCAAAACTCTTCAATTGAGTGGTGAACAAGGTCCCAATATTTCTGAAAAAAAGGATGAATACCGTCAGGACCTTGGGATTTATAGGGCTTGAAAAAAAAATCGAGTCCATTATTTCCTTTTGGGAGACTGGTCTTTCTAAGTAGTTTGCATCTACCTTAGTGATGAAGTGGTTGCAGGCTTGATGGCCTTGCCTATTAGAATGGATAAGGTTTGTGGAGTAGAGGTTTGAAAAGAAGGAAATGATAAGGTCTCTGACTTTTTATCTATCCTCTTTCCAATTTCCAACGGAATCTCGCAGGGCAAAGATGTTGCTTTTCCGCCTTCGGTGAATGGTGGACATATGGTAAAATTTAGTATTTGCATCTCCCTTATTAAGACAATGGATACAAGATTTAAGCTTCTAAAATTCCTATTCCACAGAAGAAGCTCATTTAGATCTCGAGTGAGAGAGCTTTCCATATTTTAGAGAAAATTACTCATAGAGTAGTGAAGGGATTTTTTATTTCCACCTAACCGGGACAAGATACATCTTTTCTTGTAGAAGATATTCCCAAAAACTTCTTTATTCCAAATGTCTACCTGAGTCTGGAAGTAAGAGATAGAAGGTAGCAGATCGTTATTCATTCTAAGACAAGAGTCCCTAATGACCTATGAAAAGTGAGGATGAGTAGTCCAAATGGTCTCCATTCTAAAAGGCTTATGAGGTATGGCTACTAGGGTAGTTATTTGAAGAAGTAAAGGGTAGTGATTTGAGTGAGTGCGGGGAAGGTGCCTCACCGAAGATTCTGGGAATAAATGAATCCAGTCAGTGTTCGCAACACATCTATCAAGATGTTCCAGGATAATTTTGTTATTCCTACGCAAATTTGACCACGTGTATTTACTGTCAGAGTAACCCAGGTCAACCATATGGCAGTACTCGAGGCACTTTAAAAACCTATTTTCTCTAGAGATACTTAAAGGTAAGTCACCAATTTTTTCTCCAGAATTACAAATCTATAATATATTAAAAGTGTGAAGATCCTTAGAAAAGTGATTTGTACTTTTTGCCCTTCATTCAAATACTCTTCTTCAGACAAAACTATTTTTTAAAATTTATTATTTAATTATTTTTTATTATATTAACTAGATTTCCTAAAACATATGGGACTCTTAAAATATATAGAAGGGGAATTAATTAATATTTTTCTTTCTACTAGGCTTCCTAAAATGTATGGGACTCCTAAAATATATGGTAGTAGATTTAATTAATATTTTTCTTTCTACTGTTCACATAGAAAAATACTCTTAATATAAGACTCTATTAAGGAAATACTTCAATAAATATTGAGATGTACATTAAACTAGAGAATAAATCGGTTTGCCTATTAGGAGAATGTGATTGATGCTCATTTAACTTGATTCGATTGCATGTCTAGATTGGTGGATGCTTGATTTTCTAACCGTCAACTTCTTCACTATTTTTGTCAGCATAATAGAATTCAACATGTGTGTATATATATATCTTCTTTATTTTCATTCAAAATCATTCTTTAGGGTAAAAATTTTCGCTCAGACAAGAATTAGTTGGATCAAAATCGAAGCTTTGTGATCACTATTATATATATATATATATATATATATATATATATTAGTTTACAGGTCATAGATGAATGTCGGTTGACTTTGAAGAATTTCTTGTGTAAAGGTTAGACTTAATTGTATTGTTTTGGTATCTCTATTATCTTATTGTTTTATTTTAATTTACAGATTCTAGATGAATGTGAGTCGGCCTTAAAAAATATTTTTAGGTAAAAGTTAGGTTTAATTGTATTATCGTAATATCTCTAATAGATTGCTATTTTGTGGTAGTTTATAGTTCGTAGATGAATCTCGATCGGCTTTGAAAAATTTTTGTGTGTAAAATTTAAGTTTAATTGTATTGTTTTGATATCATTTTATCGTATTATTTTGTTGCACTTTACAAGTGATAGATAAATGTTGGTCAGCTTTGAGGAATTATTTTATGTAAAGATTAGGTTTAGTTGTATTATTTTAATATCTCCATTATCCTATTATTTTGTTAATGTTTACAGGTGGTAGATAAGTGTCAGATGACTTTGAGAAAATTTTTATATGTAAAGATTAGATTTAATTGTATCATTTTGATGTCTCTATCATTGTATTGTTTTGTTGCAATTCACAGATGGTAGATAAATGTCGATCGACTTTTAAAAATATTTTTGATAAAGATTTGGTTTAATAAATAAATTTTCCATCTTTACATACTCAAAAGATATTAAATTTAATTATTATATTTATCTTTATTATTTAAAAAATTATCCTATTTAGTGTAATGATTGAACTCATTAAAATAAGGTACACGCTCAAGACGCGTACACCAAAACCAGTTTCATTAAAATCACCACCTATAACCAAGGTTCGAATACTTTTTCCTTCTTGTCTCTTTTCTTTTCTATCTTTTGCATTAAACAGAGGCTTTTGTAGGCTTCACTACTACCAATATGAAGGATTAGCAAATTCTAACTGGGTGGAAATGTAAAGAAGCCTTTTTGAAATGTTTGCCAAATTCCTAACTAATTAAGATTCTAATTAATTGTGAGTTGTTGATCCTAAACGTGCTTTTGTATATGTTTGGCCAATGTGATAATCTTTTGTATGTTTCTGTCTTTCTAATGGCGTAAAATTCTGTACGTTTATATTTTTAAGGACCTGTTTGGATATTAAGGCAAAATAATTTTAAAGCACTTTGAAACATTTGGCTAAAATAAAAATATTACTTTTAACCACTTACTTTTAAGCGAAATAGGCAAAAATAGGTCAAAAGTCATAAGTTAGATAGGGTTTGGGCCACAGTTGACAAAAGAGTTTTAAAATGAGGTGTAGGTGACACAAGTCTTAATAATTGAGTAGAGGTGACAATTACTTCATTATGGTTTAAGAAAGTTTGAAAAATTTTAAAATAACCCACAAGTTTTTAAATTTACACTTTGATTCAAATGTTAGTTAATATATAACGGGGAACAAAGGGGAAAAAAGCGTCTTTTTCTCTCTCCTCATCCGTTGTTATATTCTCTCTCTTCGCGATATTTGTTGTTCATTGTTGCTGCTGCTTTATTCATCATCTTCTGATTCATTATCATCATCTTATACTTCATTATCAACTTTATATTCTTCTTGTTGACCATTGTTGTTGTTGTTGTTGTTACCCCAACTACTGCTCTTTGACCAAATTCTGATGTCAAATTTTGTTTTGTAAATCACTTTCAACTTTGGAATTTACTTGAGGAGACTTTGGTAAGTCAGATTATGCTTTTTAGTTAAATCTGGGTAACTACTAGTGTGTTGTTTTTTCAACAATAGTTTACACGCGAACATGAATGCAATACAAGAGCAATCTATTTAAACAGATCCATTATCTGCGGCACCAGATAAATGTTCTGTTGTAGCAGTAGACTCATGTTGGATTCATGTTTAAGGGTTCTAGGTGCCCGTAATATGATTATGAATCGAATAGATGGGTATTCTGTTGCACCAGATTAGTAATCTGTTTCAACAGATAAATAATCTATTTCATCAGATTACTAATATGTTTCGAACAACAAAATACAACTCCTGTCACACACAAAACCTAACAGATAACTCATATGTTCTTGCTATTGATACTGGAATCAAATTATTCCTTAATTGTAGACATGTCATTCGTTAAGAAATTGAAATAGAGAGCACGAAAATTAAATAAGAAATAAAAAGTCAAGTGCATCAAACATATTTTTTTTATAAAACAAACAAAAAATAATATATAGGCAACAGAAAAAAAAGCTTAATTATTATTATCATCATTATTAACATCATTATTATTTGTATGGCCAGCCGGCCAATCTTCAAAGGGCAGCAGCAGTGCCCTCCGCAGCCTGCGGATCTCCCGCAGTATCCTTACTGGCCAACTCCCAATGCAGGTCATGAACCTCCTTCTGTAGTTCCCTCATGGCGTCTCGTAAAATAGCGACATCCCACACAGGATCAACCATATCTAAAAAATGCATAAGTTGACAAAACACACACGTAAACACAAAAGTAAAGAAAAGAAAGAATTGAATGTAATATAATGTAATACAACATATATTTACACAAAAATCAAGAAAAAAACTTACCAGAGACAGGAAAAAGCTATCAAGTTCTTGAAGAGAAAGTAGTTGAAGATGTAACAAGAGCGAGGAATAAATAGTGTGTAGTAGAAATAATGATTGAGTAAGGAGGGACCTATTTATAGAGGATTGAACTTGAATGAGTTAGGCAAAAAATCCCAACTGTTCACCTCCATTTATTAATGACATTCTTGATTACTGTAAAAAGTTATGACTTAATTAAATTAATCAATATTATAGTAAGTCATGACTTTTCAGCTTTATTATTATTATTAATAATTAGTTTTTTTCAGGAACCATTTTTTACACCGACTTGGGCAACGGATAATATATCTGTTGCATCAGATAAATCATCTGTTACAACAGATATATCATGATTTGCAATAAATAGATAACCTGTTGCATCAGATAATATATCTGTTGCAGCATATAATATATATATATATATATATATTAAATTATATTATCTTCATGACATCTAAATTTTTTGACTTTTTAATTATATGAATTAATAAAGCAGATTTAAATCCACAACTGTTCACCTCCATTTATTAATGACATTCTTGATTACTGTAAAAAGTTATGACTTAATTAAATTAAGCAATATTGTGATAAGTCATGATTTTTTAGCTTGAAGCTTAGCTTTATAATTATTAAAATAATTAGTTCTTTCCAGCAATCATTATTTTTTACACTGAGTTGCACAATAGATTATATATCTGTTGTATCAGATAAATCATCTATTAAAATAGATATATCATCCGTTGCAACAAATCGTTCAACTGTTGCATCAGATAATATATCTGTTGCGACATATAATATATATATCTTTTTAAAAAAATTATCTTCATGACATAAATTTTTTTTTACTTTTTAATTATATAAATTAATAAAGAAGATTTAAAAACAAGAATATTTCTGGTGAGTTTTTTACGGTTTAAATTGTGTTTATCATTTATTTCCTTATTCTTTTCTGTGAAAAGAAATGACTTAATTAAATCAAGGTGGTGGTGACTTAATCTTTCCGTTTCTTTAATAACCATTTTTATTAATTGAGTTATGGCAACAGATTGTATATATGTTGCATCAGATAACCCATCTGTCTCAACAGATATACCATCTGTTGCTATAAATCGACCATCTGTTTAAGGACCTTTTTTGATTTGTTCTAACTGATTCATAAGTCGCAATAGATGAGGAATTTGATGCATCAGAAGCGTTTTTTATTTTTGTTTGTTTGTTGAATGTGTTTAGACAAAAGTCACAGTCACGACTATTCATTAACTTTTTTCTTAAAAATCATATCATCATATATATATATATATATATATATATATATATAT